>NC_056733.1:1693742284-1693853437 GCF_019279795.1 Protopterus annectens
GCTTGTTACACCTTATAGCATACAAGTGCTCGTACATTTTATCTCGGAGTCTATGCTCCGTTTTCCCCACATAGAATGCAGGACATTGTGTACATCTAGCTAAATAAACAATAGTATTTGAATTACAATTAAACCTTGCTTGTAATCTGTATTTATAGCCATTAGCTGTGAATAAATTGTTCACATCTACATGTTTACAAAAATTACAACTCTCGCATTTAAACATGCCTACTGTTCTAGGGGGTTTAGAGTACTGCTTTTCCAGTAGGTCTTTTAGGTTCCGACCCCGTTTGAAAACTATGTTTGGAAAATCACCAAGTTTACCAAACAAGACCTGATTACATCTAAACAGTTGCCAGTTTTTCTTTATTATTTTCACACAAAAACTACTTTGTTCACTAAAAGTAGTTATAAAACTACAACATAGTGATTTACCTTTAGTAGACACTGTTTCGCTATGTAAAAATGACTCTATTGTATCAAGGGGACCTGAGCTGACAGGATTGGGCCTTCTGATAACCAAGATGGGCTTAAAAGTAAAATTTGCTCTTTTAAAATGTACTTCTTCTATTAATGCATCCAATAAGAGTTCTGGATACCCACGGCGAAGAAACCATTTTTTTCAAAAACATACATTCCTCTTGGAAATCATCATCCTGGGAAATAATACATGAAGCCCTAACAAGTTGGCCTTTGATAACTGGAATATTTAGCCATACCTATAGGTTTATAGGTTCATAGGTTTATACTAGGCTATCTGCCCTAAGGCATTTATAAGCCTAGCCCAAATTGTTGTGGCTTACGCTACCCCTTATATGAAAAAATACTGTGCCCATTAGTTTGTTGTGCCTCTGTCCAGCAGTGACACAGAGATGATTCTCGGGGTAAACCTACGATCTCCCATCCACAGGTCAAGATTTCTCTTGAACAGAGCCAGCGAGGTGCTCTGCCTTACATGGACCGGGATTTTATTCCACAGCATAGAGAGTCTCTGAGTGATAAATCTATCCCTCCAGCACATCCTATTTATGTCCGTGCTAAGGTTTAAGTCGCTTGCTCTAGTGATTTTGGTGGATTTGGATTTTTTGAGGTGGAGCATGTCCATTAATTCTGGGTTGGACATGGCCTTGTATGTCAGGCACATGTCACCTCTGAGCAGACGGTATGCGACTGAATAGAGCTGGAGTTTCTTCAATCTGGCAGCATATGACAGATTTTGGAGTCCCTTTATCCTTTTGGTGAGGAACTTTTGGGGTCTCTCCAATTGCTGCAGATGTCAGGTGAGATACATCCCGAATGTGGCATTGTACTCGATCATTGGTCTGATAAGTGAAGAGTACAGGGGAACAATGACCTCACTAGATCTGGATGTGAATCCCTTCATGATCAGGTGGATCCATGATATACCTGAGCTGGCAATTATTACACATATACTGGGGTGATACTTACACACAACTGGAACATCCCCTGCCACTCTAGCCTCCTGGAGCCAGTCCTCCAAGAGGTACCCCTTATGCTGCTTCAGGTTGGCATAGTGGCGCCTGACCTGCTCACCAGTTCCTGATATGCCAGTGCCACTGGTGAGGTCATGGGTGAAACGGTCCCAGGCCTCCACCTTATATTGGGAGCCCTGGAACTGGCCCTGCAGCCATCTCTGAGTGTGGTCTTTAATGAGAAGTCCTGCCATGACCTTGGCCTCCTAGATGCACCAGCGCTGCACACAGAAGCGCTCATGTTCTCCCCTTACTGCCATAGTGCCTGCAAGGGGAAGCTACAACCAGTTATGAGATGTATTCCCGCCTCTTGGGTTTAAGTAGGGCCGATTTCATGCATTGTTCTGTGATTGGACACTTTTGAAAAGACTAAGCTATGGGCTTAATGAAGGTTGACATTGTTTAAAGGGGTATAACAATGGGCACATTGAGTTAGCTGGCCTACACATTGCTTACACCTCCTAAGCTGGCCTGTGCAATGCTTAGGGTTGCTTACATTAGACTTTGCATTATTTTTTATTTTTGGCATTGATTTCTTATTCATTACATGTTATATATCTGCCTGGTATCCATGATTAATGTTTATGTACACTTTATGGGGTCCTTGTGTTTTATTGGGGACTTCAACACTCTATTACAGTTACACTTCACTTTTGGGCTTACTGCTGTACTTCAGTTCACATATTTATGTTACCTAATGGGTTATGGAACATATGACTGTATACTGATTCCTGTCACAGGTTCAGTTTGGTTTTACTATGGTGAGGACTTGTTTGCTGATACCTCATTCCTCTGTACTTCTGTGATTAACTAGTGTGACTATGGTGTATAGGGTCTTGGGTTCGAGACCTGCATGGTTATTTATTTGCTTGATGGCCAGAAGAAGGGCCATTGGATACAGAGTGATTAAGGCACTCTTGAGCAGTTATAAGTGGGTTTGCATGACAGTAAGCACTGCTAACCTGCTGTTACTTCTGCTTACAGAGAGTTAGCTTTAAAATTGCTTAACCAGTGTAGGCATTGCTTACTGCCGCACAAATGGGATTAAACTCACTTATTAGTGCATAAATATGCTTACTACTGCTTATTTGTGCTTAAATCTGCTTACTAGTGCCTTATTCATTATGACACTGACACCTCACATGTGCAATTACTGCAGTGCTCCAGTTCATGAAAATTTGTTATTTAGTGAGTTATGCAACAGAAATATTACTCATAACATGCTTTGCCATGGAAAATGGAATGTACTGCAGTGGTACTCAAACCGAGAATGCCTGCTCGTAAGGTAAATGCTCTGCCCACTGCCCTATTGCTATATTGCTTCATTTGCATATATCTTCCTTGTTATCCTCTTCAGCCATTTAAGCTGTGTTAACCATAGCTAAGTGATGAGCACACTCGTGCACCTATGGTTAGCTTTAAGTGGATTTAAAAAAAAGAATTAAGGGTTTCTTTATTTTATTTATGTATACTGTTGCTGTTGTACACAAGGGGGACTGTTGGTGGGAATATGCGGTCACCTGTGAGTGGTCTCGCTCATTTCATACCCATTTCTGCCGTTCTTCATTGTGGGGGCGTGTTTATTCCGAGAGCTCTGCTCTCAGACATGCCCCCTGCACTCTTACATGCTTCGTGTAAGCCGAGGAGCTCAGACAATACACCTCATTATTATGCATGGCGCACTGCTGTCCTGCTCCTAAACTGCCACCTCCATGCAGGACTAAGCTAGTCCTGTACGGAGGAATAGTAAATCCGGGGGATAGTGTAGTAGCAGAGTTTTCGGTTTGAAAATATCTAAGAGGGAATAGTAGAGTAGGGGAGGTGTTGAAAAGATATGGGGAGATGTGAACAGTGGGTTTGTCATGATCTAAGAGGGAATAGTAGAGTAGGGGAGGTGTTGAAAAGATATTGGGGAGACGTGAACAGTGGGTTTGTCATGATGCAGATCCTCAATTACTGGCAAGGTAGGGGAAAGGTTGTTTGTGAGTAGCTATGATTGGAAGGCGGTGGTATAAAGGGCTAGGAGTAACAGAGATAACAGGACAGGGAGAGAGATGATAGGTTTTATTAGAGGCATAGTAATGAAGGTAGATTGTAGTTAAGGTCAGGTGTGATAGTCAGATTGCAGATAAAGTAAAGATAATCTTATGTAGAAGTGTCAGAAAAGAGACTTGATGAGATAATGGATGAAGTGAGATTGAAAATTGTAGGTGGAGTGCTGATTGGAGGATAGGGAGAAGAGGAGGAGCCTGTCTAGGAATAAAATAAATTGATCCTCGGGTGGGTGGGAATGGGGGGTAGGGTAGTAGAGTGGAGTGAGCCTGAGTGCAGTGAGGGCGAATGGACTGGGCAGCACCTGGTGCTAGCAAAACAAAAATAGAAATGAGCCTGCAGGAAAAAAAAACTATCAGTATCAGTGTAGATACTAACCAGGTAAGTAGGAATAGAGGAAAAATAGTATAGAATGGCTTTACAATAACGATGAATTAAAGAAAGTACTTCCACTAGCCTTTAAAAGTCAAATAAGAATTTCATGCACTAGACTGTGAAATTCCAAGGGAGAAGCCTGATAGTAAGATAGAGGGTTGAAGGTATCCTTTTGATAGAGAATTATAAGCCCTGCGTCCAAATAAGCTTCTGAGGAACACAGTCGCCAAACTACAAGAACTATTGAAAGGAGTCACTGGAGGGAAGTCTATTAGTCTGAAAGAATGAGAAGAGCTGTGAGAGGATCACATGGAGCTGTTGCCCCTGGCTTAGTGAGCAGTAGGACACTATATTCAGATAGTTTCTCAATACTTGTAAAATACAAAGTAGCTTATAAGTGTAAAAGTTTACTTAGTTATGTATGTTCAAGGAGGTGGCATTCTATTTGATAATGGGTCTAATAAACAATGAGTTTGGAATGGTAAGGACATTTATTTGTTAATTTACTTACTTACATATGTACTATTGGATTACCAGTTATGCCAGTTATGTGAGCTGGCCTGTTGACCCATTTCAGCTATAACCTCAGCTCAGAGATCTACATATACATCAAGTCACAACAATTTAACTAAGACAAGTACTGATTGGAATAAAGATGGCATGAATGCTACAGTTGGTATGTAAACCTGCAGGACATCTACAATTGAATAGATAAAATGAAATATATATTTGGTATGTTCACACAGGACTGCTGAGTAGAAATATTAGATGCAGTTTGAAAGAACTTTATAACGTATTATCATATGCTATATCAGCAGATATTAACCATTGTCACTGTTGCAGTCTTTAATGATGTGATTATTTTGTTTTTATCTTCTAACTTGTCTTTAACATTTTTAACATTTTATTTGGTTTTGGTTTTGGCATACAGGTTGCTTCATATTGCAGATCTCAGTCTTGAGAATGCTAGTTTTCCTACTGAAATTTCCTCCTGAAATTAATTTTATGTATTTTATCTAGTTTTAACAATGTATATAATTAAACTAGATTTAACATCTGATGTTTTGCATTTTTTGAAAATTGATTACTCTAAAGTATTTACTTCCTAGTCTTTGCAGTAAGTAATCTTTTTTATCATAGTGGGTTTTACAGTATTATACCTGTATATTCAAAACTACAATTTCAAAACAGGCTAAAACATGAACTAGCCTCACCACTAAGTACCCTTTCAATCATCTCTTAACCAAAGGCTTTGTTCCTGCTGAATAGAGAACAACAGCAGTTATTCCCCTTCCTAGCAACAGACCTGGAGAATTAAAGATCCATGAGCCTGACCAGCCTCATCTGTAAGGCCATAGAACATATCATTATGGTCCTTATAAATAAAGACATAGGCTACCTCCAAACCCTGGATCCTATCCAATTCTGCTTCATCAAGGGCAGGTCCTGCCTGTTCAATATTGTGGACCTCTTTGAAAATGTGACCAGGGCCATTGATGAGAGCAAATTTGTGCACACAGCATACCTCGACTTGGCAAAGGATCATGACACAATCCCATAGTCAGGCATTACTGATAAATTTTGTAAACTGAATGTAAACCTCTTTGCTGTAAGATGGGTTTCCAACTGGCTCACAAACCAGACATACACTATCAAAGTGGGTGACTCCACATCAACCAGCAGACCTGTTACCAGTGGGGTGCCACAGGGGTCATTACTGGGCTCCCTACTGTTTGGTATATACTTCTCAGAAGTTCAGGTCAAAACTAAGGGGTTGGGGCTGACCAAATTTGTAGACAACTGCAAACTAGGTGCAATCATTAAATCCCCAAATGATGTCAGTATACAACAGGAGGGTCTCACACAGATCAAAAACTGGTGTATAAGTCACGGTCTCAAACTGAATTTAAAGAAATGTATTGTCATTCTCTTTGGCACAATGTTCCTTCACACTATCAAATCAACAACAATACCTTAAGTACCCATGAGGTAATAATGGACCTGGGATCTCAAGCTGACTGCAACCTTAACTTCAACCTCCAAACCCTGGATCCTATCCAATTCGGCTTCGTCAAGGGCAGGTCCTGCCTGTTCAATCTTGTGGACCTCTTTTAAAATGTGACCAGGGCCATTGATGAGGGCAAATCTGTGCACACAGCATACCTCGACTTGGCAAAGGATTATGTCACAATCCCACATTCAGGCATTTCTGATAAACTTTGCAAACTGAATGCAAACCTCTTTGCTGTAAGATGGGTTGCCAACTGGCTCACAAACTGACATACACTATCTGAGTGGGTGACTTCACATCAACCAGCAGACCTGTTACCAGTGGGGTGCCACAGGGGTCATTGCTGATCCCCCTACTGTTTGAAATATATTTCTCAGAAGTTCAGGTCAAAACTAAGGGGCTGTGGCTGACCAAGTTTGTAGACAACTGCAAACTAGGTGCAACCATTAAATCCCGAAATGATGTCAGTATACAACAGGCGGGTCTCACACAGACCAATGATTGGTGTATTAGTCACGGTCTCAAACTGAATGCAAAGAAATGTATCATCATTCCCTTTGGCATAATGTTCCTTCACAATGACAAATCAATGGGTTTATATCACACAATCGAACTTCCAAAATATCGAACACCATAAGCTCGAACTTGGAAGCTCAAAATGTGATAAAATCGAACGCTCAGAACAGCTAATTTTTTCCCAGGGAAAAAAATCACTGTTCCAAGAAACATACACACAATACAAGCACACCAAAAAATAAATAATCCACACACATACACTTTACAAAACCCTACTTCTAAACCTATACAGTACTACCTATCCACTTACCTTAACCTGCTCCCTAACCCTAAGGTCCATAACTATCACACACTTACCCTAAGTAGCTATACCTAAACAACCTAAATAATACACACACATACACTTTACAAAACCCTACCTGTAACCCTACACTAAACCATACATACAGTACTACCTATTCACTTACCTTAACCTGCTCCCTTACCCTAAGGTCCGTAACTATCGCACCACAGTGGAGGAAATAGCAAAGCCATGGAACAGCCCACCGAAATCTTGCCCCAGGTAAGATTTCGATGTTCTGCGGCTTCGCTATTTTCCGCTTTTGATGTAGTGGTTTTGATATTGTAGCATTCAAAGTTTTGAGACTTCGATGTTACAATATAAACCCAAATCAACAATACCTTAAGTACCCTGACTGCAACCTTAACTTCAACCACCATTTCTCTACTGTAGTAAGGAAGGCTTTCTACATGGCACACTTGATTAGTAAAGGCATCTGCTCGAGAGCTAAAGAGGTTATAACCCCTCTCTACTTGGCACTTATCTGCCTTACTGCCCTGTTCGGCATGCATCATACAAAGCACTTTCAGCAACTGGAGAGACCTCAAAGGTTTCTAACAAAAATGATCATGGGGCTCCAGCATGCTCCTTACACAGACTAGCTAATGCCCCTGTCTCTATTCTCCATGTTGTATAGACTTCTTAGGGGAGACTTATGCCTAGCCTATAGAGCAATCTAAGACCCAAATCTAATGAACTTGCTGCATATCAGTAAATCAAACTGGACTAGGGTTACCCATTCCAGCAACCTAAGTATGGCCTGCAATTTAAATGGGACATGCTGGAGGGACAGATTTATCTCCCAACAACTGCAACATCTATGGAGCAAGCTACCAATTCATGAGAAACAGAGCACCTCTATGACACTGTTCAAGATGAACCTGAACAAGTGAATGGGGCACCATAAATCTTACTGGGGATAGTGCCCACAACCCCTCCTGGACATGAGCAGTCATCACTAAATGCAGTCTTGGTTACTGACAAGCATTTTCATACTATTACATTGGGATGAAACAGCTAGGATTAAAATGATCTCAGGTCTGATAGCCTAGTAATCTCCTATGATTCTATGCTCTTATGATCATATTTCTTCAATATCATAATGTCTTGCTGGCAGTATGATGTATTTCAAATTAGAGTTTTTATTGATTTATTGCTTTCATCCCTCTACTGGAGACTTCTTCAGAATAAAAGTACATCAAACTAACAGGAATTAAAGAAAAAATGATTGGGTAAACAATCAATTGGGCAAGCAATAAACCATTTAAAAGAAATTTGTGGAAAAGAAACAGAGATTCTTGTTTCATTTGGGGTGCTGCATGCCTGGGCATTTTGTTTTTGTTTATTTGTTCAGTTATTTTGTGCCTGGGTTACTACATTTTCTTTTGGTTACAGTTTGCTGCATCTTATGTTTTTTCCTACTTGCCCCAGGGCATACTTGAAAATGGCCATTGGATCATTTCACATGCATAGTTAACAAAGCAAACAAATAAATGAATGATAACACTTATCGCAGACTGTATTTTTATATTTTATATGTGACATTATGAGCAATGCCGACGCAATCCAAAAAAAGAACTCGCACGACAGGAAGAGCATGGCCAAAATAGATAACTCAAAGTCAAAAAGGCAGCCAGCACCCAGAATGAATGTATCCATTAACCATTTATTCATATGTTGGCAAACCTCAAGACCGTTTAGAATCAGGATGTCAGAACATCTTAGTGACATTGGGAGCAAACATCTATCCAGTGCTTTATATAAACATGTATTGTCTCATACCAGCGCAAAGTTTCAGTTTCAAATTATTGATGCCATGAGGGGTGACAATATTAATAAATTTGGATGGCACGATATGTTTAATAGCAAAGAAAAGGCCTGGATTATTAGACTTGGGGGGGGGTTATTTAACCTGGGTCTTAATGATCATTTATAAGATGATATATATTTACAAGTAGTTTAATCGGGCTAGCGTATTTTACAGTGTAATATATCAAGATATTTAGATATGATTCATTTTTCTGTTCTCAGTATGTTTACGTAAAAATCTTTTGACTTTTAGGCTCATTTTTATTTTTTGGTATGATACCTTTAAATGTGTAATTATCCTCACTTATTTTCTTATTAGCCAATTATCTTATGGCTATATTAAATCAGTTGATGGAATGTTATGCTATCACTGAAGAAGGCTTTGAGCCGAAACCGGTCTGTTTGTTTGGGTCAGAGCATATGAATAAATGGTTAATGGATACATTCATTCTGGGTGCTGTCTGCCTTTTTGACTTTACATTATGAGCAATGCACCATATAATCTAGGACAGATCTTAAATCTAGACATCCTGCTTTGGCAGCATATAGCACTTATTCAGGAGTATGTATTACCACTCTCTCTATATAGTTAGATTATGCTGACTTTTTTCACTCAAAATATATGCTTTGATCATTAAATATCAATTTACTATAGTAATTATGATTTAATATATTATTTCGAAATATTAGCACATACTAACCCAGCTGTTTCTTAAAACATGGTATCTAACAGACCATCCCACTTAACCTTTTGCTCCATTTATTCTTTTTGCAATTTAGAATAATCATAGTCAGAGTATTATTCAAATGCATTTCTACATTTAAATGCATGAATAATTAATGCTGCAGTCATACTTAGGTTAAATATGATGTTTATACTACTTACATACAAATATAATAAAACTAGCATAGCTGATTATTTTAATATGGGTTAGTCACCAACACAAATATAATGCAATAGATTGCAATTTTGCATCTCTTAAATTGCTCACAAATATGTATATGATGAGCTGAATTTTGTTTATTATGAAACTATATTATAATTTAGCCAGTTTTCCTTCTTTATGTTCTGCCTTAACATCGGGACTCTCACATAGTCTTCAGCTCAGAGCACTGTTAAGTCACTGCAGTTGTTGCTGTCATCTGAATTTTAGAATATTGTCCTCATCTCATTCCTATGGAATAAGATGCATTTTCCTACAATAAATTCTGATACTGAATACAAGTGGCATTAGTACTGAGGAGTGGGGCACTTAGCTCCCTGGAATACAAATCATACATAATATGAATGTGTATGAAAAACAAAAAGCAGAAAGAGTACTGTCTGTAGAAATGAACATTTCAATCTGGCTGTGATCCCCACAAGTAAACATCTATATGTAATCAGACAAGAAGCTCAATGCATATCAGGATTAGAAGACATTTGTTTAAGCTCCATAAAATTTCATCAGGCACTAAGCATCCGCATGGAAAATGCATATACTGTAGGAACATATGTTAAGGAAGGCATAGAATTATTGCAGGTTGTGGAGATACTTGACACTCTGACAACAGTATTTTATTATAGCTACAAAAAATATTCTGCAATTACTGGATGTCAGACTTTGATGGCATAATAAATATCAACTTCAAAATAAAAAGCATTATGGATCTGTTCTTGTAATTTTACATTGCTGATGTGTGTTGTGAACACAATGCATGCACTCATTAAATGTTGATAAAAGGGTCATACTTTATCACAGAAACAGTACTATATTTTTTTCTGTAAAACTATACCTGTAAATAAAATATGAGCAAAGCTTAAGATTTTTATGAAGTATAACGCTAACATTATTTATTGGTCTTCCCTCCTAAGATTATGCTTTACCACAAGTACACATACAAGCACACACACACACACACACACACACACACACACACACACACACACACACACACACACACACACACACACACACACACACACACACACACACACACACACACACAGACACACACACACACGCACGCACACACACACACACACACACACTTGCATTCTGAAAGTTATGCTCGCATACTTTTATGTGGATCGACTTCAGTAGATCGAATGTCCAGATAACCAAAATGCTAATTGTTGAGATGAGAAGACTGCAAATTTAGAATAATGAAATGACACTATATTGAAACTTGTAAGAACAAAGTACCTACTGCGTATGTCCGAGAACACTTGGAATTTCTGAATGGAGATCGTGGAGCAAACAGAAAACAGCTGCTTCCTTTAAACACCTGAATAAAATTAAAATATAACATTTCATATGTTTTTGTAGGGGGAAAGCCCCCCTGTGCCCTCCACACCCCCACTAATTATATATACCAACTCGGAAATTGGACTACAGTGGAGAAAAGTGTAAATTGTCGATCCTCACTGCAGCATAATCTCAACTGGGATCAACAAAAACTTGCTATTTATAGATGAATAATATTTCATCAACAGTTTTTGTTTTGGGAGAAATTTTACCCATGAGTCTTCTCATTAAGTTGGTGTTTTTTTTTTATAGGGGGTATTATTTGGTGAGAAATGTTCTTTATAAGCTAAATTACATTAAGTGTTCCTGTCATTACTAAATGCTGAGCAAAACATTCTGAGATTCCTTCTACTGGGGAGCAGTACTGAATTATTTTATTTTTATAAATATTACATTTTTATAATTGTTTAAAAGAATATGAAATGACTTAGGCAAGCATGCCAGTGTTTTTAGTAGAGATATTGCATGCAGTGATTTATACTAAAATTCATTTTAAATTAAACAAATGTACTTGATTTAAATTGAGTTTGTTATGTAAGAACCAGTGCTCTCTTCAGGTGCTGCTTTCTTTTACCAGTCATGACAAGAATAGTTGCATTCCATTCTCTTACCTTTCGACATTCAAATGGGTTTTCCCAATACATAAGTTAGTGTCATTTTTATCAGTGGCTGTACAGAGGTCACCCAGATCTGGAAGAATGACTGCAACACGTAAATAAGCAAAATGGTGGCAAGTCATTTAAAAAAGTATACATTCTGCCAGCTGAACTAGTTCTGTGCTGTCTGTACATATTTCTCATTTACAATGCATGAACAAGTGGATTGTTTGTAAATGAAATGCGGTTTTAAGAAAATACAATGAATCCACACAACTGATGTGCCTAAGATTAAAACTGTTAATAAAATAGCAGAGTGGGCATAGCCAGACATACTAAAAAAATACACTTAATATCGCTGGTGAGTGTGCTATAACACAGGAAAGAAGGGAGTTTAATTAGGAGAAAACAACAAGGAAGGGCAGAATGCAATGCAGCTGCACATAGGGCACCAAACTAGAGGATGGAGTAGATGTTATGACAAGTGTGTTGTTTGACAGTTCTAAATCAAACGTGGCTCCCCATAGGTCACACTGACCCAAATGATAGCAACAAAATGTGACAGCATATAGAAGGAAAACACAAAATAATGAAGTTGGACTAATGCAAGAAGGAACATAGCAGATTTTATCAGTTTTGGATTTACAGAGTATATTGATGTAAGGTACAATTATAACCTGGAAAATTATACAGTTCATGTAATCTATACAGCAACATGGTGACCAACCACATAGTTCTAAAGCAGCAGCATTTAACAAAAGTGCATCCATGCCAGAGATTCTATATATATAGGTTGTGTAGTACAAAATAGTACTGCCCCATCAAACTATATGGAATGCCTCTAACGTAGTCTATATGATGAATCAGGATCCGAGGTTTAAATAAAATGAATACTAAGCTAAGAATGCATTCATGATCAAAGTCATTAGTTGTTTTTAAACTCAGACTGCCCCATTACCTTGAAAAACTATTCTATGACTGCATGTACCACCAACATTTGTCTATGATCAAGTCAAGTCACACACAGATTGTCTCTGCCTCCAGACTAGGAAGACCTCTAGTGTTTAACTGTGGTCAATTAAAAGGCAACTATAAATACACCTCAGATTGAGAATGTTGCTTTTATTTCACTGTGGTCAAATAAATGCAATTCTGTTTATTATAATGTAGTTCACCTTATTTTTCACATTCATACAGTCCATCCACACACACACACACACACACAAACACACATGCACACACACACACGCACACACACACACACACACACACACACACACACACACACACACACACACACACACACACACACACACACATGGAAACATACATAGATACGCACAGACATGCAAAGAGTGAGAGAGAAAGAGATGTGCACACACACCTTTTTGAAAAGGGCTCATCTGCAATTTAATGATGAAATATTTTGGGACAGTTGATGAAAAGTTGCATTTATACTCCATCATTAAACAATTCCTTCCTAATAGTTATATCCTATGGCAAAATAAATAACTACTATACTTATTTCAACTTCTGACATCAATAGATTTCCTCTCATTGCAGTCTATAATCTAACAGTAATACATCTCTGATCGTTCATGGCATTAGTCAATCTTCATATGGGCTCCCTCTCCTAGGCCCCCTTTCAAAACAGTCATGTATCTAGAAGGGACAAGCCCTTAAACAACTAAAATAAGTACTTAACCAACCTGAAAATACACCTGCATTGAAAAACATCATCTATCCCCACTCCAACCTCAGACCACTTCGCTCATCTAATAGACTGGTAGTACAAACTATCAAATCCAGCAATTCAGCCTGAGACTCCCTGCTCGCCAACTCTGTTGGCAAAACTAGGAACTCGCTACCTGCTAGCATTACCCTAGACACTACCCTTTCTCAATTCAAGAAAACTCTCAAGCAGTATTTCAAGTCTCAGTGGCTATGCCCTTGCTCCAAGCCTGACTAAATATTTAGTCTTACTAGTGTACCAGTACTGTGGCGACCCCTAATGGGAACAGCCGAAAGAAGATGATGAGTGTACCAGTACTATTTTGTAAATAGAACTCAACTGTGTTTTAATTGTTAAACCAGATTAGAAGTTTGCGAGATTGTATAACTTATACTCCTCAACAGAGTCTGTAAATTGTGTTTAATTTGTACTATGTTAAGATTGCTTGTGTAACTTCCTTTGGAGCTTTTCTCCCCAGTCCTCCGTTGAAAATGGACATGTATCCAGTCCATACTTCTCAACCTGGAAACATCAAACATCAAGAGAAGGCCCATGAAAAATAGGTACAAATCTGTACGCTGAGTAACGTAAAATTTGCATACATAATTATGTACCCCCGCTGAATTGTGAGGTACCAGCTTTCAAATGCAAACTGAAGAACAGACATCCAAAATATGGCACTAGAGTCCCTCTGCAGCCATTCCAATGTCCCATTACCTGGCTATTTCGCTCCATATAGCATAAACACTAATGTGTGCATGCATACTGCTTTACTTCTCAATGATTATTTGGATTTTACTTTTACATTTTATAGCACAATGTACAAACACCAATAGATATCTGATAAACAAAGTAATACTGTCTCACTCACAATGAAAATAGACATGGCATTAAAACTCTGCCCTTGAAACTCACATTCATTGAAATAGCATTGAAACCCACACCACATCCAAAGAAAATGCATCTGGCCATTGGTGGATAAAGATTACCTTTGGGCTGTTTTCAAATCATAGACCCCTTGCACACAAAACAAGAAACATACATGCGTTCTTTGATACACCTTCCTGACTTTATTAAATTATATTCCTTGTATAATACAGCATGCTTGTTAGAGTTAAGTTAGAAGAGCTCATTTTAAATTTATTGTTTGAACATTTTTCCAGTAGGCAATGAAACAAAATGCAAATGACAAAACTGCCCAACTCAGAACATTTCCATCATTTAAGTCTACGTCCACAGTCACACACACACACTCACACACATGCACACATACATGCACACACATATACATATATTATAATAACAACTTTTCTTAGATGAAAGCAAGAATTTAAGCCAAAATAATTATTAGTCACATGCTTTACTTATCTTTACTAATACAAAAATACCAACATTTAGAATCCATAGCTTAACAGTTTTCTATACTGATTGTTAACCAACACATAAAATTTACTCATAGTAATTTATTTCAGTAATAACCCATGGTATAACTGTAAATATAGAACAAGTTTGTATTTTTCTAAAAGTCCAGTGCAGGTGCCTAAGAATACAAAATACCAATACAGGTAGAAAGTATGAATGAGATCTGCGAATATATGTTCTCAGTAAGCTTGCTAAGTATGACTGCAGCTATATTGCAAGTATGCAAAAAAAAAAAAAAAGAAGGCATGCAAAATCCAAGCAGAGGTGAACAGTAAGAAGCCAGAATCAAAGCACAACAGTTAACATTTACAGCAAAATGTTACTTATGTTCTTAACACATGAAGTCTTACAGCAGGAAATTCCTTCCTTCTCTGACATCCACTTTATCCAGTTCAGGTAAGCGGGCAATTGTAACCTATCACAACATTCAAAGATATAAGCATACCTCTCAACTGTCCAGATTTTTTTGCAGAATGTACACGTTTGCCTCACATTTTTGGTCTGTTCCTCAACAAATATTTACTTTTTTCTGGCAAATCATTGAGTACTGAAGTCACTAAATAATGTTTTACATTTTATTTTCAGCCTTCATATCATTCAGTAAATTGCATGCTGATGTAAAACCTATTATTCTAGCAACTTTTTTAAGCTTATATGGGCAACATTTAAAATTTGTCTTTGAATCTGGATGCAGAGAAAGTAATCATGAGCAGCCAGCCAGTCTGCCCCAGGAGACACACACACATTCACATGCGTACACTCACTTACACACACGCACACTCAACACACACACACACACACACACACACACACACACACACACACACACACACACACACACACACACACACACTGTTTCCTACCTGAAGCACTCCGCTCGCATAAAGCTCTGCATCTGCACAGCAGCCCAGGCCTCAGACAATCCTTCCTTTCCACTTGCATAAAGCTCTGCATCTGCCCATACAGTCCTTCCTTTCCACTCCACTCGCATAAAGCTCTGCATCTGCACACACACACACACACACACACACACACACACACACACACACACACACACACACACACACACACACACACACACACACACACACACACACACACACACACACACACACACTTACTTGTGTGTTGCTTTCCACACAAAGTTCAGTGCTGCTGCCATCTGTTTGTTCTGGCCCCGACATAATCCAGTCAGTTCTGCTGCTGTCTATTAGCTCCGTCAGTGCCCTGACATAATCCATTCAGTTCTTATGCTCCCTGACAAAATACTCTCCGTTCTGTTCTATTCTGGTGCCATTCCTTCAGTGCTACATCATTCCTGCTCGCATTTGTAAATCTGCCATCCCCACCTGCTTGCATTTGAACTCTGCATGCATAACGCTCCAAGGAGCTCAATTCTGATAGGCTGGTAGCCCTGAAGGAGCTGATGTCATTGCACATGTAATGACGTCAGCACCGTCAGCGCGAAAATTTAAAAAAACATTAAAAATACAAAGAAAAAAAATCAGAAATGAAGGGGTGCCACTTGGGAATCGTGGCACCCCTTCATTTGAAACCCAAAACTCTGTAAAAAACGAGTAATTTGGTGCGGTTGGGAGGTATGATCCAGTTAGACTATCACGGTCAACAAATGTAAAATAAAATAAATAAATAAATAAAATAATAAAATTATACAAACAAATATGTAAATAAATTAATATGGTCACAATAGTCTGGCAGTTATCACAGGTGATTAAGACAATGAGCTGTAAACAAATTACTTCCTGTGGTACTTTTTATTTTCCCACTGTGCAACCACAAGCAAGTTAATTAACCAGACAGTGCTTTGTGGCACTTGGGAATTTGGACTAATTCCTCAACAGACCTTTGAATGTATGAACCTATAGCATATAACGTAATCATCTCATGTTATATTGTGCTCTCTGTACCATTTTGGCCTCTTATTATTAAATAACCATTTCATCCTGGAATTGCAAAGCTTAAAAGAAGCATTTATTTACTTCTGAATTGCAGATGAGTTCAGATTTACTTGATATGGAGCTATTCAATCCACCTGATAGAGTGGAGCTGCTCTCAGCTGTCATGATAATTGCAGCACACATAAAGAGGTTAAAGCTGCTGACATTTGTCACCTTCTTCTAGTAATCACATTGTCTACAACCTTTTTTAAGGAAAAGTCAACCTTTAATCTTCCTTTTTTTTCTTTGTTTTCCTTGATCAGAAAGTTCAGGGTACGTGCTGACCATTTTTGAAGTCTTCTCATACGCAGCAAGGAAAACAAATCATCTACAGGCAATCTAAAACTTTAGCAGTAGACAGCGTCAATATGAGGATTTGACTGTATTTCTATGGTCTCTTTTCCAAATAGGTGTCTTTTACTTTCCAAGTTGTCATCTAATAGGGGTAATCCTCATATGCAGATCATAGCAAAATCTCAACTAACATATTTCAATAAATAGAAGCCTTGGCTTTAGATTGTCAGAAATGCAGTAGACTTGGTAGTGTACATACATTTTCTTTGTATGTATGCCTATGTGTGTGTGTGTGTTTGTGTGTGTGTGTGTATGTGTGTGTGTGTGTGTGTGTGTGTGTGTGTGTGTGTGTGTGTGTGTGTGTGTGTGTGTGTGTGTGTGTGTGAGGGAGAGTCTATGTGCATGTGCTTCTTGAGTAACTCTACCTATCAATATATCGATTTCTGTATGAAATAAGGTATGAAAAGGTAGTCATGGTATGCATCTTACTGTATGTGTAAGGTGAGCTCTATAAAATCTCTTGGCATGCAGTAATACTTACTAAAACTCCAAAAAAACTGACAAACCACTTAATAAAACAAAAAAGAGGCAGAAAATGGAAACAAACTGTTTTTTATATGTTAGCGCTTTTGTCAAGTTTAATAACTCACCTTCTTCAGACAAACCGAACAACCATATCAGATACATTTAAATACCAAATACAAAATCACATGACCAAGGGTAAAAGTCATATGACCAAGCAATGTTAAACTTTTAAGGTGACCACATTACTTTTCTAAGAAAAAGGTTTTGAATGCATATAAAGTCATTTAAAATGCATTTAAAATACCATCCGCCCTCTGAAAAAAACATTCAGCATCCTCAGTTTTTAAAACATGCACAAACAAAAATACACAAATAATATAAAATTATAAACTATTCGAGTCAAACTCTTCAATTTCAGCACACAGACTACAGATCACAGATCATTTAATCCTGGTTGATTACAGGCATGTGTTCTAATCTGCCAAATTAACTCACACTGCTCAAGTCTTAGGGTATGTGAACCTCCCCTTTCATCATACTCAACTTGATCTATCACTCTGAATAAAAATGAGTGACCTGGCTGATTGATCACATGTTTAGCTAAAGCACTTTTCAACCTCCCTTTTGTAATATTATATAGGTGTTCATACACACACTCTATTAATCTGTCTTGCCTATGTAAAAACTAGGACAAGACTGGCACTGGGCTAAATACACCACTCTACTGGTATTATAGTTGTACTTGCCCTTACATGTATACTTTCTCCCTTGCAGTGTGTATGTGTAACCCACATCCATATGCTTACAATAGGCACAGGCCTCATATTTTTGAATTCAGGGTTCCAAGTATTTTTAATCCACCACACAATCCAATATTGCATTTATTTGAGCGTATTTGTGAAATAGATTTAAGGAATATGGATAGTAATAAAAAGAGCAGAAAGAGGAATTGTATCAATGTTCAACCGATTGAATGGGAAATGTTAGAAAATTTAAGAAAAAGTGGAGTACGTGTTTCAAACTCTGATAAGGGAGGGGAAACTTGTGTTTATGAACATTTTTGATTATAATGACAGAATGCTCAATATGTTAAACACTGACACGTATATTTTGGTTTCCTTGAATGAGTTGAACCAAGCGTATAGGAGAATTAACATTTACTTGAATTACTTGTTTTTAGAGAATATTACTGCGGTGGTGGTGCTGCGGTAGCATTGTCACCTCACAGTTAGAGATATATTCAAACTCCTTTTTGCACTTTACTAGTGCTCACCTTGGTATCAGAAAAAATCTGTTGTGAATGGACAGCTCGTAAGAGCAGTCGGAATGTGCACTACTAATTTTGATTTCATGACTGAATGTGACTTGTTAGCCCAAATGTTTTCGAAGAGAGGCTATCCGGGACCCTTACTCGAAGAATTGGTGAATGAAGTTCAAAAGAAAAAGAATATAGGCTATTTCAACAGTATCCTGGGGAGTGGACAATGTATGATAGAAAACGGGGGTACAGTGAGTGATGATATCCAACAAATTGAACTAGTAAACTATCCCTTGACTTTTATAACCCCTTATAATATTGATGCTGGCAATATTAAAAAGGTCTTGATTAAGAATTGGAGTGTAATAGCATCAGAGGGGTCCTTGGTGAATAAACTAGGTGCTAGATTAAAGAGCAATGACAATGCATATAGGTTCAGTATATGTATATTGACATTAATGAGGTAGGATGTCACTAAAACAGGAACAGAAAATAGAGGCAAATGAGGAGGAAGGGTATAAGGAGAACTAGTCAAGCAAAGAATAAGTAGAAAAGTTCTGATACGGAAGAGGTTGAGATAACAGTAGATAGATAAGATGATAAGGTGGGTAAGGAGTGGGTATTAATAGATTAGTATTATAGATATACGTGGGGGTGAAAAAGACAGGGATAATAAAGATGGAAAGGGGTGATTGATAGAGAGAATGGCAATGGAACAGAAACAGAAAGAAAGGAGGGTTTAGTCAGGATGGGAACATGACCACAGCCATGAAGAAGTTAGGTGCTGTTTTAGGTTGTGTTTGAAATGTGTGGTAATGTTTACTTGTTTATGGTGGGAGGGATTTATTTTTTTATTTATTGAGTGATTGATTTATGTATTTATTTTTTGCCTTTTGTTTGCTGGAATGCTCTAATTGGGCAATCAAGCCCATTTTCAACGGAGGCATGGGGAGAAAAACTCCATCAAAGTTACAAAAATCATGAAAAAAATTAGAGGGGAAAAAAGAATTTCAGTTTCTTAACAGTAGAAATTGGGTTTTAGAATCATGCAATGGGAACAATTTGATTTCTTTACAAATGTTATACAATAATAAACAGGTTGCGTTTACATATACAGCAATATACAAATGTCATTTCCATAGAAGTGATAAAAGGCATTATATCGTTATAAATGTAGACAGGATTTATTAACATTATTTACAGGATAAGATAAGAGATCTGGAGAATTAGGGTCGGTGATACCCTAGAGATCTGAGAGAGAGAAAGTTAGTCAGGGTGTGAAGAAGAAGAGAGCCAGGAGGAGTTTAGGTGCTGTTTAAGGTTGTGGTTAAAGCTATATGCACAACCATCCTATTTTAGTGGGATTGACAGGGAGTTCTGCTGTCTGGTGACATAGTATGGGTATAGTGAGTCTTGAGCTGTATTATGGATTTTATAAGTTATTAGCAGGCTCTGCTTACCAGAACAAAGGCAACATGGTGGGGAGTAGTGCTTGAGAATGTTTTGTAGAGAAGAGCATGTGTGTGGTTTCTCTATTACTTTGGCAGCAATTTGAAGTTGAGCGAATTTAAGGTGATTAAGTAGTTCTAGCCTGTTGAGTTTCTTTAGTGTTAGCAACTGGTACATATGATAGGATGCATTAACTGCAAACGTGGCTATTTTGTTAAAGCACACCTCTAAGTTATTTATTAGGTTGACTTGAATGTTGGTTAATATGGGTGATGCATAGAGAATCGAGGGAAGAATGTAGGATGATGCTAAGGATTTTCTTGAGTCTGTGAGGTAGGGTTTGTTTAAGCAGAGGAAGCCCAGTTTTTGGTGATTTGTTTTGATCAAATACATTTATTGAAAACAATTATTGGTAAGTTTTCTTGATGATGTAATACGCATGTCAAATTTTAGGTTATTGTCTATTATGACTCCTAGTAGTTTGGTATTTGTTATAGTTTCTATGGTGGTGGTGGTGTTTATTGCAGTAATATTAAAGGGTGTATTGGCTGTTGAAAAAGATCTGGGCCTGAAAAGCATTCATTTTGTTTTTTTGATATTTATGATTAGCTGATGAGCCTTTAGCCATGATTTTATGGAAGTGAAAGAGTCTTGAGTCATTTGTTGAAATAGTGGAAGGGTTGAGGCTGAGCAGATGCTAGTGGCTTCATCAGCATATTATACTAAGGCAGCCAGTTTGCTGGCTTTGTGCAGGTTGTCTGTGAAAATATTAAAAAGTACTATGCTTGGAATTGTCCCCTTTGGTGCACTAATGGAAAGAGGGAGGAAGTGGAATATGTTCAGATTTCATTTCATGTTCTGTTGTCTGTTGGAGAGATAGCTCCAGAACCAAGTAAGAGCTGAATGAGATAGTGGTAGGGAAAGTTCAATGATTAGACGTTGGTGGGATACTACGTCAAATGCTTTTGATAGATCCCAGAACAGGGAGGATATTAGGTTGCTGTTGTTTCTGTTGGTATTTGTAGTTTCTGAGAAACTAAGAGCAATTGTGATGAGATGTGGTCGAAAGCCAGGTTGTGTGAAGGAGAGTAAATTGTTGTTTATGAGAGAGGGTTAGGGTTTGGGAGTGTATGCATCTTTCTAAGATTTTGGATAGAGGGGAGAGAAATGCTGTGGGGCAGTAGTTGGAGAGGTCTGTGGCTGATCCACCTCTGTGAATAAGTATAATGTATGATATTTTTCCAGTTGGCGAGTACATAGTTTTCTGTGATAGATCTATTTATGAGTATGCCGGGATGTTGGCTGCTAACGTAAGGTCCAATAGCAAAAACAGACAATCCGGACAACCAGGCTGATAAAAAAACAGTGGTTTAATAAAATACAGTAGGTCAGCGCTTTCAGGTTTAAAAAAACATTCTTCAGACAACATACAAAAGTTTTGAACACCTTTTAAAATACATAACAGCCAATCAAAGACACAGTAAAAAGTTCTCCTCTTTTTTAAAAAAGGCTTGATAGGAATGACATCATTCAGGCCAGGTGCTCTATCAGCACCCAGGTTGATTATCCATCTAGTTTCACTACCTTCTGTTATATTTCCCAAGTCACCCCCCCCCCACCAGTTGGATGAATAACCTGAAAAACCATAAAAGAAAATATGTGTCCAGGGTACTGCTTTCCATGCTGATACAAGGCATTATGTGTACTGGCTGAATGTATAGCTGACATATGTTGTAACACCCTAAATTTCAATCTACAATTCATTTTACCAACATAAAATGAACAACATTGCATACAGTCAGCCAAGTATATAATATTGTTGGTAAACAGTCAACATATTGTTTCAATGAATAGCTCTTTCCAGACAGTGGATGGATGAATGTGTTGTTATGTCTAATATACTGGCAAGCTTTGCAATGTCTACAGGAGAATGTCCCTTGTCAGCCCATGACAGATTTCCTAACCCCCTGTTGGTCTGTACAGAGCAAATCCTTTAAATTCGTACTATGTTTGAAACAAAATGTGGGTTCCTGAGTTATTAATGCCTTCACTCTATCATCAGTTAACAAGTTTTTCCAGTTATGGTGAATAATGTTACATTTGCCCCCCACATTGTTACTAAAATTCAAAGTAACTCAAAGGGGCTGCCTGTATGTATATGTATATCTGATGTGCATACTATCATAGGCTAGGAGAGTATTTATCCAGCATTCCTTCCTATATAACACAGTCTCAATCCATTGCTCTGTGTTTTTCATCACTCGGACATCTAAAAAATCTATTGTTGTATTCGAGAGTGAAATACTAAACCTCAAAAAATCAGTGGTGCTTTCCAGGTTGGTAACAAACTCATAAAGCTGTTCCTGTGTCCCTGTCCAAAGTTAGAAGACATTGTCCACAAAATGGACATAGTAACTCAGGTACCCCGTCCATTAATGGTTTGCCTTGAATATTGCTTGATCCTCCCAATATGCCAACACTATGTTGGCATATGAGTTTGTGCAGGGGGTGCCATGGCCAGCCCCCTGCTCTGACGACAGAAGCAATTATGATACATAAAAATATTGTTTCTCAACACACAGTCTAACAGTAAACATACACTGTCAATATCAGTTTGATTCAAGATTTGTGCTTGTTGCAAAAAGGCCTCAATGGCCATCAAGCCATATTCTTTTGTAATTACTGTGAACAAACTGTTTATATCCAGGGTTACTAACAAATAATCCATACAGTCAGCATTGGGACCTAAGTGACTGTGTAAAGATTCCAAAAATGAGCTGTATCTTTTAATATTCTGGGTACAGAAACCAAACACTTTCTTAGATGAGCCTCTACCCATATAGAAGCATGTTCAGTAGCCCATCCCCATCCAGATACAATTTATTTATTTATTTATTTTATTTATTTAAATTTGTTGACCAGGAGTGTCCAACTGGATGTGGGTCCATTTTCAGCGGAGGCCCGGGGAGAAAAGCTCCACAGTAAAATAAACAGACAGTAGTTACTTTGGATTACATAGCGATTAACAATTTAACATAGAAATTACTTACAACATATTTACAGATGAAGAACATAGTACATCAGTAGACAACTAGAATCTTTATCTGTGAAGTACATAACAGGCATTAACAAATGTAACAATGAGAAGTTCCTGCTGTATAATAAGTACTATGCTTATGAGCATCTGAGCTTGCTATCATCAAGGTAGTTAGTGGAGGTGAAAGAAAGGTAGTAGTTGGATGGGGTGGATGATATTAGAGTGGGAGTTGCAAGGGCATAGCCAGCATGTTTTTAGGTGCGCTTTTAATAAAGGTTTGAAGTGGGTGCATGATGGTACGGAGGTAATTGTGGGTGGGAGTGAGTTCCATAATTTGGCTATGGCGCAAGAGAATAGTGCTTCACCAGCAGAGTTATTGGCTTTAGTGATCTGCAAGTGATTTTTGTTGCTGGATCTTAGTGGTCTGGTGGTGCGATAGGGTTGGAGTAGATTCTGGAGGGATGGGACATTTAGTGGATGGTTTACTAGTTTGTGGGCGAGTGAGAGTTGATACCCCTGAAGGAGGTGAGGGAGTTCAAGCCAGCCCAGTTCAGCAAGTGGGAGACAGTGGTGACTACGGTAGGATGCCCCTGTGGCGAATTTGGCGATTTTGTTGTAGCAGGTCTGTAGTTTGTTTAGATCACATTGCCTTAGGTTGGTATATACTGGAGAGGCATAAAGTAGGGTGGAGATAAGGTGGGAATTTGCTATTGAAATCTTTGCTGCTTTGGTGAGAAACTGTTTATTTCTGTATAATGCTCCTAGTTTTTTGTGGACTTTTTTATGGTCATAGATATGTGAATGTCAAATTTTAGTTTATTGTCTATTTCCACTCCTAGCAATTTGGTGTGTTCAGTTGGGTATATAGTGGTGTTGTCTTTTGCTGTGATGTTAAAGTGAGAGTTGTTTTGAGTATGTTTGGTGGGTTGGAAGATGAGTAGTTTAGTTTTGTTTGGGTTGAGTATTAATTGGGCATCGGATAACCATGTTTCAACAGAGGAAAAGGCTTCCTGTGTGACTTTTTGCAGTTTGAGTAGGGACTGGGCTGAGCAGATGATGGTTGAGTCATCTGCGTATTGGATGAGTGTGCCATGTTTGGTGGCAGAGGCTAGATTATTGGTGTAAACAGAGAAAAGTAGGGGTCCAAGGATGGATCCTTGGGGAACCCCTATGGAGACGGGTAGTTGGGGAGATATGTCATTCTGCCATACAACGGATTGTTGGCGGTCAGACAGGTAACTCTGAAACCAGTTGGTGACTGATTGTGAGAAGGATAGGTTATTGAGGACAGAGATAAGTTGTTTGTGTGGGACCATGTCAAATGCTTTAGATAGGTCTAGGAAAGTAGCAGAGGAGAGATAGTCATTGTTTTTATGCTGAAGGATAGTGTTAGTAAAGGAGAGTAAGGTAGTGGTGGTGCTATGGTTTGGTCAGAAACCATGCTGAGTACTGGAAAGGAGGTTGTTAGTAAGGAGGTAGTGTGAGACCTGAGAGTGTATGCATCTCTCTAGTATTTTGGAGAGTGGAGAGAGAATAGCTATGGGGCGGTAATTGGTTAGTTCTGCAGAGGGTCCGCCTTTGTGGAGGGGAATTATATGTGAGACTTTCCACAATGTAGGAACGTAACTTTCTGACAGAGATCGGTTAATCAAGATGGATACTGGGTAGGCCAGAGCATCAGCTGCGATTTGAGGTATTCACTTGGGAGGTTGCCTGCTGCTAATTTGGTGGGTTTAAGTTTAGTTAAGAGTTTTTTTATGTTGGAGGTAGGTACAGGAGAAAAAGAGAAGGCAGTGGGGAGATTACTAGTTGAAGGTGTGGGTTGGAGGGGTGGGGTGTTGTGTTGTTTAGCTAGTGATAGTATGGTTTGGGTGAAGTGTGTTTTGAATGAGGTAGCAATATTTTCTGAGGAGTGAGGGATGTTAGGAGGAGGGGTACTGACTTTACCTGGGTGGAGGATGGAGTTTATGGAGGACCAGAATTGTTTGGGGCTGTGTTGTGAGGAGTCTAGGGCAGACTGGTAGTATTGGAATTTGTCCCGTTTTATTAGCTTTTTGACTCTATTGCATAGTTCTAGGAATTCCTGTCTAGCTGCGGGGATTTTTGTTTTGCGCCAGTGCTCCCAGGCTTTATCCCTGTTTTTCATTTCTGACTTAGTGGTTTTCTGTAGCCATGGGGAGGGTTGTGCTTTGCTTCTGGAAAATCTTATGGGGGCATGGTAATTAAGGATGTTCAGGAAGGTAGTATTAAAAAATTCAACTGCGTCATCTAGACTGAGGTACTTTAGATCATGCCAGTTACATTCTTTGAGGGATGAGTTGAATGTGAGTGGGTTAAAGTTTATTTTTTTACGTATTTGACAATAGATGACAGGTTTAGCTTGGTACAGGTATTTTTTGAGTAGGAATGTTGGGGAGTGATCACTGAGGCTATCTGATAAGCAGCCTGTTATATATGACTGGGGGTTCTTACTGACTAGTATCCAATCCAGGGTAGTGTGCTTGCTGGAGTTTTTATTTATCCTTGTTGGTGACTGGACTAGTTGGGTGAAGCCATGAAGGTGTACATGATGGGTTGGATTGCTGCCAGAACAGGATTGCCAGTCAATATTGAAATCACCTAAGATGATAGTTTCTTGGGGGAGATGGTGGGTAGACCAGCTGAGGAGGTTTTCTAGTGGAGGGATGTTTTGGCCAGGTGGGAAGTAGCATCCAATTATGTTGATGGTTTTGTTTTGGTTAATTTTGAGGTTGGTATATATTATTTCTTAATTGCCTATTTGTGGAGCTGATGATTTTAAGATCTGGATGTTTAGATGCTGTTTAAATATTATAGCTACACCACCTCCTTTTTTGTTTAGCCGGTCTACTCTTAGTATGCCATAACCTGTAGGGAGTATTTGTTCACTGGTAATGTGAGGTTTTAGCCAGGTTTCTGTCAGGATGACTATATCTGGGGAGTATAAGTCTATGGTAAATCGATGGACATAATGGTGCATTCCTGGAATCTTTATGTATTTTTGGTAAAACTTTGAACAATGGAACAACAGGATGTTCAATCAATATAAACTTAAAAGTGCCTTCATTAATACGGTTTCTTAACCTTAAGTTGGAAAACTCATGCTTAACTTTACCAATAATCCTATTGATATCAACTGGTGTTAACTGTTGATAAGTATTTGAGTCCCTTAACAACATAAGAACACTATTATGGTAGAATTCACTGTTCATGACTACAACCGCCCGTCCCTTGTAAGCAGGTTTTATTATGATAGTCTTATTCTCTATACGTGTCCTTAGGGCTTGGCATTGCTCCCAGTTCATTATGAAAAACATGCTTGTTTTTTGTGTTCAAAAACTTAAAAATATCATCTTCACAAGTTTTTATAAAAGTTTCAACGACTTGATGACAGGGGGGTTAAATGTACTCGGTTGCCTAAGAGTATAGTCCCTAGGAACAGATTCTGCACCATAAATACGTTTCAATTCAACATTTCTAGCAAACATTCTCAAATCTAACACACAGTCACTAAAACTTGATCCTGTACTTGGAATGAATGTTAGTCCCTTGCTCAAGACATAATTTTCAACATCAGATAAAATGTAATTAGAAATATATAGATTACAGTCTCTATTGCCATTGGCAGTCACATGGATGTTTTTTGCCTCTTTGCATTGAGATTCAATCAACCTCTGTTTAGGTTCTCTTTCTACTTCACAGGTACAGGTAAGATGTGAAAAGAGGAGCTCATGGCTTTTGGTTGAGCTCCCAGCACATTAGTACTGTTTAACACCATCTGTGTGGTGTTAAGAGGTCACTTGTGGCAGTTTCTGCTGCTGGTTAATTACCTCCACAGTAGAGTCTTGCCTAGATGCTGTGTCGATGTTTGATGATGTCATCACATCCATCCTGATCCCTATATCAGCTCCATTGCCTATTACACCTGAATTTAAGGTAGAATGTTCATTAGCCTGCCGATTATATGCCACAGAAGGCTGATTCCATGGAGGGACATGACTAGATGCTGTGTTGATGTTTGATGATGTCATCACATCCATCCTGATCCCTATATCAGCTCCATTGCCTATTACACCTGAATTTAAGGTGGAATGTTCATTAGCCTGCCGATTAGATGCCACAGAAGGCTGATTCCATGGAGGGACATCCCTTGTCCATATGAAAATATGCCCCTGCACAAAATCCTTATAGTCTCTTGAAAGTTTTTTTCATTTTAATATGTTGCAATTTGGAGTCATAAGCTGTCACAGCACAATACAGGTCATTAAGCTTAATCTGATGATATTCCTACTTAAATCTCAGTTCTAGCTGTCTCTGCTGTGATTCAATTGAACTCACTAGTTCTTTCTCCATAGGTAAGAACAAATCTATCAACGATTTCATGTAAGCAAAACTAGTGTCCATATTAAGCTGCTGCCATTTGGCCAACAAGGTAGGATACAGTTCCCCATATGTGGGCATGTAGAGCACCCTAATTCCTCTAGGAATGATTTTATGATGCAAACATGCCTTAAAATGCAGTCTTTGCCACTGAAGGCATTTCAGCTTATACAAGTCTTTTTCTAAAGCTTTCAGTTGTTCCAAAAAAGAGACATCACTCTCTAGCTCTTCATTATTCCCCAGAGGGGGCACAGTTATGTTGGCCAAGTTTAATTTCAACAATGGATTGTTATCAGTGGCAATAAGTTGCTTCATTCTCTCTGTACTTACTTTGGCAGCAGTAGACAGTACTGGACGGTAGCCCAACTAAATGTCCTCAAGATATTGTTCAGCCATGTGTACGAAGACAACACAATATCAGAAACAGCCAAAAAACACAATTGTAGACTTTGCACTTAAGGTCCAGCTTCACAGCAAATTCCAACAGCAAAAACAGATGATCCAGACCACCAGGCTGATAAAAAAGCAGCAGTTTAATAAAATACAGCAGGTTAGTGCTTTCAGGTTTAAAAAAAAAACTTCTTCAGACAAAATACAAACGTTTTGAACACCTTTTAAAATACATAACAGCCAATCAAAGACTCAGTAAAAAGCCCTCCTCTTTTTTAAAAAAGGCTTGATAGGTATGACACCATTCAGGCCAGGTGCTCTATCAGCACCCAGATTGATTATCCATCTAGTTTTACTACATTCTATTTTTCAAGTCACCCCCCCCCCCCCACACACACACACACACTCCTGGTTGGATGAATAACCTGCAAACTCATAAAAGAAAATACATGCCCAGGGTACTGCTTTACATGCTGATACATGGCATTATGTCTATTGGCTGAACGTATAGCTGTCTGGAAAGAGCTATTCATTGAAACAATATGCTGACTGTTTGACCAGCAATATTATATACTTGGCTGACTGTATGCAATGTTGTTCATTTTATGTCGTTAAAATGAATTGTAGATTGAAAGGCAGGGTGTTACAACATATGTCAGCTATTCGTACAGCCAATACACATAATGCCTTGTATCAGCATGTAAAGCAGTACCCTGGGCACATATTTTCTTTTATGGTTTTGCAGGTTGTTCAACCAGGAGGGGGGGGGTGACTTGAGAAATATAATAGAATGTAGTAAAAATAGATGGATAATCAATCTGGGTGCTGATAGAGCACCTGGCCTGAATGCTGTCATTCCTATCAAGCCTTTTTTAAAAAAAGAGGAGGGCTTTTTACTGTCTTTTATTGGCTGTTATGTATTTTAAAAGGTGTTCAAAACTTTTGTATGTTGTCTGAAGAGGGTTTTTTTAAACCTGAAAGCACTAAACTACTGTATTTTATTAAGCTGCTGTTTTTTATCAGCCTGGTGATTCGGATTGTCTATTTTTTGCTATTGGAATTTGCTGTGAAGCTGGACCTTAAGTGTAAAGTCTACAATTGTGTTTTTTAGCTAACGTAAGGTATTTAGGTGTGAGGTTGTCAGCAGCTGGTGCAATGATTTTCAGTATTTTCAGGTAATTTTTGAAAGTTGAGGTAGTTACTTGGAGGAAAGAGAATAAAGGGGTATTGTGAGTATTGTTGGTTGGGACAGAGAGATGGGAGGATGGATTAGATTCTAGGAGAGAGAAGATAGATTGAATGAAGTGTGTGTTGAATTGGGTGGCTATAGAGTCTGTGGGCAGGATTCACGAAGCCTCCGTGTAAGAGTTATAACTCATACACGGAGGCTGCAGTTAAACGGAGTGATGTCAGCATGCTCTGCATATTAATGAGAGCATGCTGAATCACACTGAAGGCCAACACGGTCCGTGTAAGACAGTAGGGGGCGTATCCGTAGGCCGAGTCCTGTAAGTGGACACGCCCCCAGAAGAGGAAAAGTACCCAAAGGAAACACCCACGACAGAGTCCACGGAAATGTGAATAAACAGAACACAACACATGCCCCCACAGACTATGAACATAAAATAAATATAAATGAACATGTTATAATTTTTTTTTAAACTGTAAAGATGTTTAACAGTGAGTGCGCTCGTTTGCGCGGGCGTGCCTGTAGCGCAGCTACAGTTAGCAGTCAATGGGAAAGCAGATAAGAACTAAATATGCAAAATAAACCAGGAAGCAATAGCGTAGCGGTAGAGATGCTGGCTGCAGAGCAGGCATTCATGGTTCGAGCCCCCACAACACCAATTTTTTTTTTTGGCAAAATAAGCAGGAAACAAGTCCCTGACAAATATGTAGACATAAAACCACAACTTATGTAAAATGTAATGAAATAGCCCATTTATATTGAAGAAATGTGAGGTAACAAAAGAATAAAAAATGCCAGATGTGCCCATAGATGAGCTACAGTTTAACAGGGTGAGTGCATGTGCCCGTAGATGAGCAGTGGTTTAACTGGTGGAAAATGAGTGCCTGTAGCTGAGCAGTGGTTTAACACGCTTAATCTATGTGCCCCTAACTGAGCTGAGCGTAATATGCGTGCCGATAGCCAAATGAGGCTTAAAGCAGTGTACCCCGTTTGCGCGGAGCTGCGCACCGCGCAAACAAGCTAACTGACGGGCAACGTTGAGCAAGCCGTATCAAAACTGCCTTTACACAGACACACCCCTCAGCATGTCTAGACAGTCATGAAAAATAAAAAGCAGTGGCCAGGTTCGAACCAAGGATACTATACACCATAGTCAAGGTACAGAACCACTAAGCCATGACAGCAGTACCTAGAAATGCAATAATAGCTAATATATAGGAATGAATACAAACTACAGCATGACAATGCAGGTTTACTGAAGTTGATACAATTCCAAAATGGCCAATCACAGATATGTGCGGGAAAAACGGACTATATAAGCCCCATAGGCAGGAATACACAGCATAAACGATTGTAGAACAGACCTGCAGGCAGAATGTCAGGAGTAGGTGAGGGTAGTCGCTTTCGAGCACAGAGGTGGGGTGTTGAGGAGTCCAGGTACATGGCCTGGCTCCTAGTCCACAATCATGAGGCCCAACTCATGCAGGGCCAGGTCCTCTGGGGAGCATACAGGGCTGAGGCGTGGGACCAGTTGGCTCATGATCTCACCAGTGCCACAGGGATTCCAAGGACTGGTGAGCAGGTCCGTCACCACCATGCAGACCTGAAGAGACGCAAGCAGGACCAACTGAACCTTTGGCTCCAGGAGGCCCGGCAAACACCCAACGCCCCACTACTGAGTAAGTAACATTTAATTATGTATGTAAAAAATTAAACTAGCTGATATTATGGAGATGTGTATTCCAATATTACTTCATTTATATTACAGCTGCAGGTGTCCATTCTGTGAACCGCAGAGCCGATGGCGATAGGCTGGTGCGGTTGCGCCACCAGGCTGGTCAGTAATCCACTACCAGTAACTGTAAAGAAATATAAAAGTATGACAGTCAGCAAAAGAGTGCAGTGTAGTCAGTAAGGAATAAAATCTGCAAGTAACAGTGTGAAAGTGTATGCAAGTATTGCTTGATTACAAGAGTTCCCAGCCTGTAAGTGTAAACTAAACATGAAACTGTCCAACATATATTCTGAAATAAAAATGCCCTGCCTGTAAGAAAATAGTACACAACCTGCAGCAGGCTGAAAAGTATAGCTGCAGAAGATGATGAAATCACATGTGTGAAATATATCCCTGTGGAAATACTGAAACATGACAAAAGTGAGACTGCTGGAAAGGATTGTAATAACTACTGTTAAAACATGTCAATAAAGCCTAGAAGTACCATCCTGAATAGAAAAATGAAAGCAAGTGAGAGAGTGTGAGAAAGTGTCATGAATCCAGCAATACAGTAGTAATAACCCCTGAATAAAGTATACTGCAGTCAAGACAGAATGAAATGCATGTGAGACTCAAAACCAAACAGCGAAATCTGTTCAAAGTGTTGCTGCATGTGGAATGTGTATCACAAAATCTGGATATGTTGCTCTCAGTCTGAAATACGCACATAGGATGATTGTCTGATATACCAAACATCCACACTTGTCTACAGCTATATAAAGCAAAAGTAGCAAGATGATGTAGCTGAACAAAGCTAGATATGAATGTGTATGAAGAACACTAAAATGTATATTGATGTTGCAGTAACAGTCCTATCAGCAAGGTGAAATAGTTATCATATAGGACACTGTAGTTAGAACAGTAGTGTGTATATAACTGCAGCTATTAGAAATGTACAGCATATGTATTGTTATTCAAAGGTGTTAATATTACTTTCTTTACCCCACCCTATAACCACATATAACCCATTCCACGTGAAAATGGTATGTGCAATCACAATTAACACCCCTGGACGTTTATCCTGTTGGGTCATATATATTTGAATGTCCGTTGATGCATCTGCCCTGTTCATACATCCACACCTGATGGCCTGTTGCCATCAATTAACCCTGCATGTTGTTGGACTGTGTATTTCTGTTCAAATTATGCATGTGTTATGCACACTGTTCAATGGTGTGAATATCTGGGTGTTTGGTTAATGGGAATACTAATGCATGCTGTTACAACTAATTGTGAATGGTATTATATGTCACTAACCCAAACTGTCATGACATAATGCAAAACATAGTACGACAGGGAAGGCGGGTTCCAGTGGACCCACCTCTCCCACCTCAGCTGGCGAGTGCACCTGGCACTAGTGCCCAGTCTGGACCCTCTTCTGGTGGCCCTGTGCCACCTGCGGGTGGAAGCACTGCAGGGGATGGGGCTCACCCCCCCTCTGCAAGTGTGGCCGGAGGAGATCCACCACTCACCCTCCGTAGCGTCCGGACTGTGGTGCGTAGGGAGATTCGGGACTCTGTCCTTGAGCCCCTATGCCAGCTCGAGGCACGGGTGGCACAACTAACGGGCATGCCTGTTGCCCCGCCTACACAGCCCCAGCACAGCCCCATCCTGGGCAGTGAAGGAACAGTGGCAACTGCCTATGGGTGGGGATATCAGTTCCACTGTTGCCATCTGTGGGCTCATGGGCTCTGGATATCCAAACCTCCATCCCCATCAATTGTGTAACCCCCCCACATGTGTCATACACCGCCCCTGTATGCATCTTGTTTGTCTTGTCTGTTTACCTACCCAACCTACCTCCCCAGCTGAATTGACTTCCTTCACCTGACATACCACTCTTACCTGAAAAAAAGCAAAAAATAAAAAAAAGGCACTCTGTACCCACAAAAAAATTATGCCCCATACATAGCTGCCCATTCCGCACACATGTTCGCTGGACATGGAACCTATCAATTACAATTGGCTGTACAACAAGTATTATTGTTGTCCTGACACCTCTTTCAGGGGTGGAAGGTTTCAAATGTCACACCAAATTACATACATATGCACAGCTGTTGCTGATGAAGAAATGGGCAGCTATGGGCCTTACCTACATCCCTCCTGCACATCCCAAGCTTGTTTCCCTACTGTCTTACCCTCTTTGTGATCCCTTTTTCACCACTTTCCTGTCTCCCCATTTTCTTTTCTTTCAAAGAAAATAGCGGGTGTCTTGTGAGCTAACCGCCAGTCGCATCTTGTGAGCTCCGTGAACCAGCGCTAGCCCGTTACAACTGCTTAAAAGTGCCTTAGTCACTGTGATTGACAGGTCCTGTACTCAGTTCAAAAGAAAAATAAACTCCCACTTTCAGTCCCGAACCCAGGACCTTGGAAACACTAGTCTGTACAACCTACCACTAAGCCATGACTCTTATACAAAAACATTGTGCTAAAATAAATATAACCTGTAAAAGTAGGGATGAATGTAAAGGGAATATAGGATGTGTAGTACACAAAGCATGTCATTTAAAATAAATGTCAAAACTACTGGATTTCCATAATAGTAGTGTGTGAAAAGAAACAGCCATGCTAGTTGGCAGCCTGTAGATAATAAGGTCAGTCAAAGTACATAGATATATGTATGTATATGTACATATATATATATATATATATATATATATATATATATATATATATATATATATAGTTGTAGGAGTCAATGTGCATACACACTTGCTACAGCGAACATGAAAGAGGAATGGAGAATTGTGAATATACAACACAGCCTGAAGCATGAGAGAGATACTAACCTTTACAGTCACAGAACACTGTCCACAGCATACCAGCATGGTCCCCGCCCTCACAATCTGAAAGGGCAACGCCTATCACACATACCCTTTTATAGCACTGACCTGAAATCACAGTGAGAACTGCAATCAGTACACAACTGGCTGTATGCAATTAGCAAATGCTGGCTTACAATTGGTGCAGAGGCCATCACATGGACCTATGCAGATACCTACAAAAGCATCCAGTGCTAACACTCCCCACATGCAATACATTCATTGCATTGTCTGTAAGCAGACAGAGGGAGCGAAGTGAGAGAGAGACAGAGAGAGAGAGAGAGAGCAAGAAAAAAAAAACACCAGACACTGTGACTCTCTGTAACCTGAAGCTGTCAGCACTGACAGTAGCAGCAGCAAGCAGAAGCTGTGGTAACGCAACCAGCTGCAACAAACAGAGGTAATGCAAAGTAGCAGGTTAATAGTGTGCATACTGTGAACCCTCCAAATATGTCATAGGTCTGTATCCATAGGTATGTCCATGTGATATGTTGTGTGTACGTAGTTCCAACAAAAGGGGATGACCATACATCACATGTCAAGCAGTCATAGGCCAGGATCCTGGCAGCATTTGTCTGTGCGTTGGCCCAGCAATGGCTGTAGTGACTGCTTTGAAATGTCAGTCGGGCCCAAAAGTCAGGATCAGCCCATCCCAAAGGCACACTGGCTGGGAACAAGTGTCTGCAGGTACCTGATGTCACTGCATATGCATCCCATACTGCATAATCCCATAGCGTAGCAGACCAGGCCCATTATGCATATAATGTGGTAATTCCTAGGGTCAGTCGAGGTGCCCCCTTAGTGTTGTGGGACCACTGTTGCTGTATGCCACTGTCCAGGTACATATCCTGTAGCACGGCCAAGATAAACTATCAGTGTTACATGCGGTGGTATGTCCTCTCAGAGTGCTGGTAGCACACATCCAGGGGGACCACGAGGTCACAGTGATGCTGTGTGTTCTCCTCTGCTGAGGGCGGCCCTCACCTGGACATGTGCGATGATAGGGAGGTTACATCCAGCTGGGATAAATATCTCAAAGGTGGGGGAGAAGGAGGGTGGATATGTGCACCGAACATGTCTGCAGGATTGTTGCCAATATGCGTGTGTTTGGTGAATGTTAAGTAGGTGTGGATTAACACAGAGCATATCTGAGGCATGTGGTCCATATGTGTAACATAACTGAAGAAGGCCTTGTGGTCATCCATAGTGTTTGTGTCCATTTCCCTCCCAGAGTAGGCTGTGGCTGTTGTTATGATGGACTGTAGCGTAGTACCAGTGCTGACCACAGATGCCTACCCTTAATGTGAATGTGCTCTGGCCTGCAGTAGCCTCCTGCTATTGTTATACAATCTGCCTCTGTCTGGGGTCCACCGGACAGGATGCCTAACCTTTGTGCATAGGGTCTGGGTTAGACATGTGTGTGCAAGTGTCATGCAATCCGCAGCATGTCCGTGGTAAGCATTTGCAAAGGGGTCAGCAGTGTGGCTTGTGGCTTCCACTGGCCCAGTGTGCTGCATGGATACCATCCCAGTCCCAGCAAGTGAATAACTGTCTAACCACATACATATCAAAGTAGTCTACTGTGCTGGTGGTGGTGGTGGGATATGTATATCCAGGCCGAGTAACGTCTGTCCACATCACAGTAGTGGATGGTGTCCCACATACAGTACCTTGGGATGAACCCCCAGAGTGAGGTTGTGCATTGCACCTGTCAGTGTGTGCTGACCGATGGGGCATGCTACTACGTTGTGTGGAATGTGGCAAGTATTGTTGCACAGGTGTTGGCTGAGCACTGATATCTGGCCATGTACCTGTGTATCCACCATGACACACACACATGCAACATATGGGACTAGTAGTACATCACTACACATGAGTATCATGTATAGTATGTGTGCCATATATTGCTGACATGGTCTGCTGATATCCTGTCTGTGTTCTCTTCCAGGGAGATGGCGCGACAGCGTAACCCCGCCTACTCTGTGGTGGAAGATGAGGAGATCCACCAGAGCCTGGTGCGGGAGTATGACATCCTGTTTACCCTCACCAGTCAGAATCAGCAGGAGAGGGCCGCACTGTGGCAAGACCTTGTCCGTAGGGTAAATGATATTGGCACGCATAACAGGACATATGAGCAGGTACGACATCACTGCAGTGATTTAATCCGAAGTGTCCGGCAGCGTGCATCAGATATCCACAGGCAACAGGTCGCCACAGGAGGTGGGGTGGCCACACATTCCCCCTCACCAGACTGGAGGGGCTACTCCTAAGTGTTGTGGCTCCAGCCCCGGAACACCAACAGCAGTACACCTGCATTATGATGGAGGCTGGTTCCACACAGCAGCACGACATGGAGCGTGCAGGTAATATGCCATATGTACACCTGACTGTTCTGTACACTGTATCATATGCAATATCAATGGGACAGATGTGCCCACTGGCATTAATCTCATCATTTCTGCAGGTCCCTCCAGGGTTACAGAGAGACAGGCCATCCATGCTGGTGAGTGTGTTTAACATAACCTATAATAGTCCTGATAATGCTAGTAACAGTAGTGTAACTCAGTAGTGCTCTGTGTGTATACTGCAGGGTGTGCATGTGTGCAGGTGTGTCTGTGCCCATGTGTGCATGTGTGCAGGTGTGCCTGTGTCCACGTGTGCATGTGTGCAGGTGTGCCTGTGTCCACGTGTGCATGTGTGCATGTGTGCCTGTGTCCACGTGTGCATGTGTGCATGTGTGCCTGTGTCCATGTGTGCATGTGTGCATGTGTGCATCTGTGCATGTGTGCATGTGTGCATGTGTACACGTGACCATGTGTGCATGTGTGCATGTGAACATGTGTGCATGTGTCCATGTGTGCATGTGTCCACGTGTGCATGTGTGCATGTGTCCACGTGTGCATGTGTCCACGTGTGCATGTGTGCATGTGTGCCTGTGTGCATGTGTGCATGTGTGCCTGTGTGCATGTGTCCATGTGTGCATGTGTGTATAAGTGCATCACTGGTAACAATGTCTGGAGACTGTAAACTGTGTTTCCTGTCTTCATCCCACAGGTTCTGGGGCTGCTCTGGTGATCTGCAGCAGGGAACCTGAATCCTGTGCCACGGATACTGGTAATGATGATATACGTGTAATGGTACAGGAAGGTGTGTCAGGGTCTGCCATTGGTCAGCCAATTGACAGTACACAGCTGTCAACCCCATCATTGCGCACAGTCATCCTGCCTATACATCCTCTGTCACCATTGTCCCTAGGTGATGGACAGGATACAGCAGGCATAGACCAGGGTAATGTGGTACCTGTGGCACATGCGTCCCCACACAGCAGCCATGGGCAGGGTCCTCCGATGGTACCACACAGACACTTGCCCATGGGTTCTCGTGGGAGCATCCGTGAGCGTACTGCCTCTGGCCGACATGCCCAAAGAGGTCTGTCAACCTCAGCTATGTTTCGGACTGTCATGCAGGCTCAGTCACATATGAAAAGGTACACCAGACAGGGTCTGAGGGAGCTCAGAGCATGTCGCACAGCCATGACAGACAGTATGCGTGACATTGCAGATGCTATCCGTAACTTCACCGATGTCATAGACAGACATTGTGGGGACATATTACAGCAGTTCCACAACCAGATGTCCATGAGCCAGGGCAATGGTGGGCGTCTGCGGCGTCGACGTGGCCGTATGCCAGCAGCGGCAGCAGCTGGCAGTCGGCGCGGATGGCAACAGGCTCGCGCACGCCCCCATAGTGCCAGCAGCAGCCCCAGCAATGCTGGGTCTGTGCTGTCATCGGAACGCCCCAGGAGACCATGTGCACGTGGCTCTGGACAGTCCCAACAGGGACATGTGTCCAGTCAACACACCCCCGCTTCTGATGACAGTATCCAGTCAGGATTTGTACTGGATACGGTCCGTAGCACCCCTGCCAGGCACAGGTACCGTGTCCGTGCACACAGACACTGATCTGTATGGCCTGCCAGGTGCAGTCTGTGGCTGTCCACAAACCCCTGTATATGGCAGCCATGAGGTGGAACTGTGTGCGTGCATACACACATGCGAAATGTTAACACTTAGGGCAACCACATACATGCACACACTGCACCAACACTGCCCCACCCTGTACTGCTGCCCCTCACCAACACACATACACACACATGTCAATTGGTGGTATCAGTGGCTGACTCAGGCCTACCTAATCCACACCCTGTGCATATGATGACACTGTGCCACCTCCTGCAATCTCCAACATCATTGTGGGAACAGGTAAACACGTTGCTGATGCACAGGGTGACTACATAGACATGTATTAGTAGTATCATGTTAGTAACAGTACAGTGTGCTGCTATGACTGTGTGTGTACCCCAGCATGCCTGCTGTAGTAACTGTATGAATGTCCTGAATTGTTATCTGCACCCATAGTACATACCAAAGTATAACAGCTGCACATAATTGCATGCCGGTGGTAAGGTTGTCAACAGATAGCCGCATACATGGGTAGCACAGGGGGAAAGCTAACGCAAGTAGTGATATGCAATGGTGGACATGTACAGTAATGGTGTCAAGATGCCCACAATGACTATGCCATGTGTATGTTCACGCATCTAGATATGTGTGCAGTACCAATGTTGTCCAGATCACAAATAAGTATGACATAATATCGGTTCTACCATGGGCATCTGTGCTGCGTATTCCTGGGTACATGTTGATATTGCCTACATATTTGCATTGTTACTTACTGTTATTGTTAACCCTTCTTTGTTGTATAATGCAGTACTTCCAGCCCTGTGTACTGTAGCTTTGTTTGCATGCATGTTCGCCTGGGGTCCCCTGGAACACTGCTTACACCTGCAATGCAGAGTTACATGCTTCTGTAGACTGCTAGTGACATCTGCATAGCATACCATATGTATGTCAACCTTACACATGACAGAACGTCACTGTCTGTCCTGTACGCATGTACGTTGCCTGTGACACATTGCACACGTCTTACCTGGCATTTACCCATGTGTACAGTCATATATGTCAGTGCTATGAAACAGAGGCAGTCCACCCACACATACACACCTTCAGTATATTGTTCCCCATTGGCCCTATGTGTTGGTACTCACCATGGCAATCACACTACTAGGGTGGCATGTGCAAAGCTAACCTGTGAATCGCCTCTATGGTCCAGTCGTGGTTTATGTGAGTCATGTGTCATTGCCACAGCTGCCACATGTATGCAGTCAGCCATCACCCTTGGCCAGAAATGTACAACACATGTGTGGGATGCCACCACACAGCCAATCTGGGGACTGGTCTCTCTGAACCCAGTAATGCCATACCCTGTCAGGTGGCATGTCATATATACTACGTCCAGGACAAATGTCAAACCCAATCCCTGCTGCTACTATTGATAATACCCCTGAAGATGTTCCTGATAGCTTTGACCAGTCCTTTACTGAGACATTGCAGGCCCTAGCTAGCCATCTACCTCCTAGCTCCCCTGGTCCTGAAAGCAGCACCCCTAGAAAACTACTTGCATCCAGCTGCCAACCAGTCGCCACTTCACTTCTCCGTACCTTGGTTGTAACAGTGAAACCCACTACACTGTCTGATAATCAACTCCCTGCCGAGTACCTATCAAAGCCAGATGATGCTATTGCTTACCCCGTCTCAAAGGTAATCAAAGGTACTATGTTAGAATCTAACTTTCCCACCATCTGGAAAATGTCATATGTAATCCCACTTCACACATGAGGCAGCTCTACTGAAGTCTCCACTTATAGGCCAATAGCTATACTCTCTCCACTTGCAGAGATTATGGAGACTTTCATCATAGACAAGTCATGCACCACCTAATCCAAACTCGCATTATGGCAGACACTCAGCATGGCTTACGTCCTCATCACAGCACTACGTCAGGCCTCCTAGCCTTTACTAACACCATAGGCCATACTTGCAACATTAATTATATATCCACAGCCCTCTTTTTGGATAACTCAAAGGCATACGATATGGTTGATCACCAACTTGGACTCCACTCCCTTCACAGACTGTCTAGATACTGGAGCCTTCCAATGGTGTCAATCCTATCTGCATGGTCAACAGCAGGCCGGCCTCTGGCAGAACAAACCCTCTAACCTTCTACCTAACACCCTCAGAGTACCACAAGTCTCTATCCTAGGGCCCTTGCTGTCCTCCATCATCATTAACGACCGTTATACTGTCATCCCAAAAGTCAGCTGTATCCAATATGCTGTATACTCTACTCTGATCTGCTCAGCCACATCTCCAGTAGAGTTATGGTCAGCTACCCAGACCACCTTTAATACAATAGCAAACTGGCTTTCTGAACATCGTCTGATCCTAAATCCCAATCAAACTAAACTGCTGTTATTCCACCAACACGTAGGTCTACCACGTTCACCGTTACCATAACATCAACTGATGGCACAATAATCTCCCTGACCCATCTCGAAACTATTAGGTGTCATCATAGACAATAATCTCATATGTGACATACATGTTAACCAGATTAGCAAAGCCATCAATAGAAAGCTAGGGTCACTTTACAGAATTAAAGCCTTCCTAGCCCCTCCAGCTAAAGGTGCCATAGCTCGCTCACACCCTGTTTCAGCCCTTCTGTATGCATCCCCTCTACTCTCACATATGAACAAGACTGTCCTTAACAAGCACTCGATTTGCTACAACCACATTGCCAGGTTTGCCACTGGCCCACCTTTTATGACACATCATTGCATCAATCTAAATCAGCTTGGTTGGCTTGCAATACCCAGCCTAATACAGTATAACCAACTGATTATGGCCTATAAAATCCTCTATAATCCAGACAATACTCCTGTACTTAAATTATAATCACCCCCTATAACAATCCTAGACTGCTCCGATCCTCTAACAATGTACTACTTCAAACTAGCGAGTTTAATAACACAGCTGGTGATTCTCTCTTTGCAAACCCTGTAAGTAGATCCTGGAACTCACTTCCAGCTGATATTACCCTAATGTCCACCTTAGGTCATTTAACAGTAGACTCAAACAACATTTGTCATGTAACTGGCTATGTCAATGTATCAAACCTGGCTAACTCGAATGTGTAACCTCTGTGAACCACTGTACTGTGTAATTTCAATTTAATCCTGGCTTGTGCTCAGGTCTAACATTAACCTGTGGAACATGTTTGACTTGCTTACTTATGTAATCTCTGTAAATAATCTGTTTGTACTATGTAATGCTAGTATTCTGTAATGCTGTATCTGCTACCCTCTTAGCTTGTCTCCACGGGCCTCCCCTGGAAATGGACATGCTTCCAGTTGGGCTATCCCAGTCAACAAATGTAGGATAAATAAATAAATCAATACAAGATATTACAGTGACGACAATACCAGTCAGACATTGACACACACTGACAGCATGCTGAACACACTGGGGCATACGTGGGGACTCAGACTAGCAGCCTGCCTCGGCATCACACACCTCCGCAGCTGGCACACAGGCATATGTTCCGTCGGAACAGAGCACATGCCACACATGGCACACACATCCCCTGTGCCACACACCCACAGCCTGTAGGGCTACACAACACACCTGCTACAGACGTGTCAGGTACCTGTCATGTGTGCTGCACTGGGGTCCCACTCAACAGGCTGTATCTGGTGAAGGTCACAGTGATATGACTCAGGGGCACTATGGTCCACCACAGCACACATGCATACAGGTCAGACAGAGGCATGGACAGATATGACTCACTCATTGACCATGCCAGTGTGGATGCCTGGGACATACCTCCCTGGACTACATGATAGGGAACATAGAATGGATCTCTCAGCATGTGGCACAGGCCAGTATGAGCCTGATGTTGGTCGCCAACATACCCTCCCCAAGTATTCTACCACTATATGTGGGAAGGCTGTTGTATGTCTATATTATGCTCAGTCTCCACTGTCATTCATAGGGTATCCACTGGCTGTCAACGTGTGCTTACATGCTAGGGAAGCCACATTGATGTTCACGGGTCATCTTGCACGTGACACACATGGCCCGATGTATACTGGCAAGGCTCCTTGGTACACACATACTGCCTTATGCTGCAGGACATGGTTTACATAGCGACCTCCGTGGGTATCACACAGGTTAGGACACTAACAGTGCTGCTACACAACAACAGCAGTGTACACGGAGGATGCATGCACCAGACACTGCCCTCAGCACGGTGAACTGCAATGTCTGTGCAGTACCGGATGCATGATTCATGGCTCACAGGTGTTACCCATCACTGACAGGTTATGCCCCATACCATGCCTGTCATCCCCTACACATGTAACACACATGGATAGGGGGGTGGTATCCCAAGTTAACACAGATACACACACCTCCAGGTTGTTGGCACAGCACAAACCATCAGGGCCTACTCATGTGCAGCTGACAGTGTGTCGGACTGCCATCTGGTTCATAGCATGGCACACACAACCCTCACATACACAGGAAGGCCACCTATCCTCCATAACAACACCGGCAATATGACAGTCCCATGAACTGTGTTTATAAGGCCATACTGCATCCAGCCGAACATTGTGTGTGAGCATTACTGTAGCTACAACACTCTAGTTGAAGAGTTCACAGCATGTGGTCACCGAATTGCAGTGGAATGACATGTTACCACTACCACAACAGGTGGGAACATGCAGCACCTGTACATTGACTACATGTACACTATATGGCCCAGACCAGATGTGTATCCCCTGCTGTAGGTCTTTCACCATAGACACCCACACTGTAAAGGGACATGCCACGTGCGGACCCTGCACAGTAAGACACAGTCATATTGGTATACATTCCTAATACCATTTATCCACACAAAGCATGTGTCAGACATGGTAACTACTGCAGGTCACAGGTATTTATGTGTATGTGTCACACACATACATCATGTGTGCAATGCCATTGCTGGGTTAGGCAATGGCATGCTTTGTTATGTACAAACACCCGCACACGGTCATACTGTGTGACACAACCACACGTGACAGTTGTGGGTTACCAAAACATGCCTATCTGTACTCTGACGATGGTAATAGACACAGTAGCAGAGCACACTATTGGCATTACTAGCCAACTAGCCCTGTTTGGCTGTGCTGATAGTGTGGTGACATCCCCTGTGTTTACTGGTGGAGTATGCAGCATCTGGTGTATTGTAGTATTTGCCAAAAGGATCTGTTCCCTCACACTTGCATTTACACACACCCTACTACCCCCACTCACATGCACACTTGCCATTTGCAGGATTGATTCCCCTACCTACCTAAGTCATGACACGTGAGAGGGACGCATTAGCAAAGCGCACTGTTCGGTTTACTAGATAGTTCCTCGTCTCTGGCTATACTTATAGGGTGCTGACAACATCAGTACTTTGAAAAGGTAATGTGCATCAGGTAGTGTGATCACCTGATTGCCAAAACTAACATGTTTTTCATACGGAAATGCACACACACACATGTCATTTACAGGTTTCAAACTCCTACCTAATTACATTACGATACGCAGGGGAAATGCATTAGCAGAGCGCGCTATTCGCATTACTGGGAGGCTTCCCTTCTCCTGCTGTACTTATAGGGTGCTGACATCATCTGTGTTTAGAAAGGGGCGTGTGCATCCTGTAGTGTGTTCTCCCAGTTGCCAAAAGGAACATTTCCCTCATACATATCTGCACACACACAATACCCCCCCCATCCAAGCACACTTGGCATTTGCAGGATTCAAACCACTACCTAACTATGTTATGACACTTGAGATGGATGCATTAGCAGAGCGCGCTATTCGCATTATTGGGAGGCTTCCCTTCTCCTGCTGTACTTATAGGGTGCTGACATCATCTGTGTTTAGAAAGGGGCGTGTGCATCCTGTAGTGTGTTCTCCCAGTTGCCAAAAGGAACATTTCACTCATACATATCTGCACACACACAATAACCCCCCCCCCCACATCCAAACACACACACTTGGCATTTGCAGGATTCAAAACACTACCTAACTAGGTTATGACACTTGAGACGGATGCATTAGCAGAGCGTGCTATTCGCATTACTAGGAGGTGTCTCTTCTCCTGCTGTACTTATAGGGTGCTGACATCATCTGTGTTTAGAAAGGGGCATGTGCATCCTGTAGTGTGTTCTCCCAGTTGCCAAAAGGAACATTTCCCTCATACATATCTGCACACACACAATAACCCCCCCCCCATCCAAACACACACACTTGGCATTTACAGGATTCAAACCACTACCTAACTATGTTATGACACTTGAGACGGATGCATTAGCAGAGCACGCTATTCGCATTACTGGGAGGCTTCCCTTCTCCTGCTGTGAGGCTTCCCTTCTCCTGCTGTACTTATAGGGTGCTGACATCATCTGTGTTTAGAAAGGGGGGTGTGCATCCTGAAGTGTGGTCTCCCAGTTGCCAAAAGGAACATTTCCCTCTCACAGCCTTTCACACACACAAACCCCACTCACCCACACACATACACACACACTGAGCATTTGCAGGATTCGAACCTCTACCTAACTATATTATGACACTTGAAGGCGACGCATTAGCAGAGCTCACTATCCGAATTACTGGGCATCTGTTCTGCACCTGTAGTATTTCTAGGGTGCTGACATCTTCATTTCCACAGAGGTTTGTAGATGTCGTACTACCTGTCAGGTGGGGGATAGCATGTATATGCATTTGCAGCCACCTACATCAGGGTCAGATGTGCACATCGCACTGGCAGGTTATGTTCTATACCATGCTTTGGGACCACAGGACCTGTAACACACAACACAACCAGTCCAGCACACCATACCTACATCCAGGACACACACTTAGCTTCCCTGGGAACAGTGCCAGGATATGCAGGTATTCACATACACCATTCCAGTTGTTAACATCAGGTACAGGCATATTGTGTGTGAGAACTACTCAGGCCTCTACCACTTTACCCTACTGCCACTACAATTTGTGTGTCCATGTGCTATGGCAGAACCACACACCACAGCCGCATGGGTTAATACATATTGCACCTGTCCATCTGCAATGTGGGTACTCACTGTTCCACACCAGAGGTAGACCACCATTGTTGATACCTGCCCATGTCCACCTTTCCCTGGACATCCATATCTCATCTCCACCCCCAGGCAAGGTTGTCACTGCACACAAACTGTGTTTAGCACAAGCAGACTCTACACTTGTGTAGACTGGGGTGGATGACTTCAGAGGACCCATGCTGGAGGACTATACTGGCCACTCAGCATAATCCTTGACACTTGCATCCTATGAGCATGTATACAGTTTGCATTGGTCATGCTATTCCACATATACCCATGACTGCTCCACAACAAGACACCTGTCAGCTGTACACCGGCCATATATGTGCCGTTCTACAGACAGAGCGACCTACTACATTGCAGAGCTGTAGCCCACAGAGGGAGGACATCTGTGGATGTTTCCAGCATGGCACTTCATTCACACATACTCATTACAACACAGTGTTGACAGTGGAATCATCCAGAGAATGCAGGTAGGGTTCCCCTCAGTCTGTTATTGATGGACACCTACTGTCAGAGATCCTCAGCAACCCTCTCACAGCACACACCGACAACATGGCTGTGGCTTAGCACATTCAATCCCTGAGACCTCCACGGTGCCCCTGCTTGACAGAGGTACAGCTCACTAGCCTCACATGTCGCCTTCTGTGACATACTGTACAGTGGCACAGTAGCCTACTATCCTGGGGATGCAGATGCCAAGCACACTCTGGCTGAGCTGCCATTCCCTGGGGCAAGAAGCCTAGTATTGACCTCTACACCCATATGTTCAATTGTCGGATGCACAATATTTGTAGTGCTGTTCTACTGTTTGCAGGTCTTTATTGCCATAGCATTCCCTGTTCCTATGACCTACTTGTGTATCTGTGGCAGATGTTTGCATATGACGGCGATCCACTATATCACTTATGTCTCTGTGGTCATTTACTGTGTGCACTGGGCTGATTGCTGTGTTGTGGTTGGTTCCTGGACTGACATGTACAAATACCAGATATGTGTGGCCAACTGCTACACAGAGATATGGCCTAAGTGTGTGAGCATGCCCAGTTCAGCCTTTCCATGTCATGTTGTCTGACATATGCCTCATTTATCAAAGTGTGTGAGCATGCCCAGTGTGAGCTTTCCATATGTTGTACTCTGAAGTCCAACACATATTTGGGTGTGTGTGACCTTCATCATTATCACACTTTTATGATTGTGTGCTGGGTGTCATGTTGTGTACTAACTGGCCAACTGCTTCGTGTCTGCCACAACAGGGATTATACTGCGCCTGCAGGAATTGCATGGGATACTTTGCAGACAGTTCTCAACATACTTTCATAATGACCTAACACTATAGTACCGTATAGTGTACTGGTTCGGTATTTCACTGTAGTGGACAGTATCCTGGGCTTTAGTCCTATCACTGCTTGACATCTTCATAGTGAGCACGACAGACTGTGTAGGGGCCAGTTGTGCACATATGACCATGTTGCAATATGTTCAGATATGGACTACCTACACCAGGCTCGTCCAACATTGCTAGTGTATTCCACAACATGGGTGGGCATTGGCAAACACTAGCGATGTTCTGTAGGCCATTGCTGATGGTAGTCACAGGGTGTGTTTGTCCTTTGACACACATTGTAACTGGGGTTTGCCATTACATATGTCATGGTTGGTATACTGTGCCTCTTTCTACCTCTGACATAACAGTGATACCCAGAGTAGCCTACCATCTCCCATACACTCATCAGGATGCCTCTTGAGGGGTGTCGATATGTGGCACTATGGCTGCCCTGTATCAGGAGTTTACTGCAGTGTGGGGGTGCCTTCTGTGTTATGGATCATTCTGTACAGCTTGTCCTATGTATGTCAGTGCTGGGGTTCAGGTCTCTCATGTGCATAGCTCACTGTCATTCAGATTGTACAAGGTGCAACATGTTCATTCATTCCAGGTTGGACATGGCATCATACATCAGGCACAGCTTTCCTGTAGCCGGGAAGGATGGACATGTGTGGGGCTGCAGTTTGTTTACTCAGGCAACACATGGCATCTGTTCAGGCTCTTTGCTACCCCTGGTGGGGTACTGTTGTGGACTTTACAGTCGTTGGAGGTGTCTGCTGTGGTATATCCCACAAGGGCTATTGTAGTCAGTTGTGATGCTGATGGAGGATGGCTGCAGAGCCAGAGTGGTTTCCCCTTATCTACATCTGCCAGCCTTCATGTTTGGGTGGGTATATGGTACATGTTTCTGCGAACACTACAGACACATGTTTGTCCAGTGCAGGTTATTTATCACCTTTTGTACCCAGGTCTCACATTACATGTTAGGTGCCTCATGGGTTAACACCTGCGTGGTATTTTGTGGGCACTTACTGTATATCCACAGTGGTTGTCTATACACATTTCTGCGATTAGCTTGCTGACCTGGCTATGGCTACAGTTGTTTGTTTGTGGGTGGCCCTTTTGTGGGTTTCTTGTGTCAGCTGGGGGTCGGATACGGTGGGCTGTTTGTACTCCTCTGCATACATGCTCAGTCACAGTCCTTCCATGTTGGCCTATACCTATGGGACATGTATAGAGAACGGGGGTGGGGGGGACAAGACCAGGCCTTGTGGGATGCCACTCATATCCGCTTTGTAGTCTGGCATGGATGCAGCATGTCTGACCATGTCAGTTCTGTCCTTGGTCTGCTTTGCAACCCCTCTACTGACATAGGGGTGTATATTTAAGCTGGTGAACATATCCATACTGAACATGTACGGTATGGTCTAGAAGCATGTGCACGGTCCAGCTACACTGTGTGGACCACATAGCCCTCATCACTGACCTTAATGACTGCTTCAAATGGGTCAGACATGTTTAGGGGCCGGTTCTGCAGTTACAACAGCCACAGTGTGTCGGGTCCGGTATCAGTAGGTCCACATTAGCCTTCTGTCTGCGGTACATACTGATCCTTTCCATAGCTGTACAGAACAAGCTTGTCAGGATCCTGGGGTGTTAGTTTGGAGTATCCATTCAGGCAACCCCTTTGTTGTGATGGACCACTGTTGTTGTACACTGCTCTTTGGGTACATACCCTGTGGTAAGGCTGACATTGGCCAGTAGTGTGATTTTGCATTCCATTACTCTTGGGGTCCATGTTGGCCTCAGCACAGGACACCGTCACATACCTTTGCTGCTGTGTGTTCTGCTTTGCAGATGATGGCTGTTACCTCAGCATCTGCAATGTCAGGGGACCATCTGCTGGGATAGGTATTTTGCACTCGGGGGTGTTTGCACTGCACCTGACAGGTTGTATGTTAGCAATATGTGTGTGTGTTTGGTATGTTGTTTGTAATATCTGTGTGATTCGGAGCATATCTGTGGATGCCCAACATGGTTCCTACCATCAGTTGGGTAAGCCTTGTGATTATCCTTAGTGTCCTGTACGTGTTGTATCTTCATAGGTTCATGGGTTCATAGTAGGCTAGACACCCTAGGCCATTGGTAAGCCTAGCTAGAGTGTGTGTGTCTTTCGCAACCCCTTGCTATGTTTAATTATGGCCATTTATGAGGTTCTTCACTGTGCCTCTGTCTGGTCGTGACACAGTGGGGACCCCAGTATACATGTACGGTCATCCATCCACTTGGCAATATTCCTGTTGAGGGGTGTCAGTGAGGGGCTCTGCCTACCATGGATTGGGATCCTGTTTCTGGGTGTGGGGGGCCTATGGGTTATGTATCTGTCCCTCCAGCACATCTTATTTCATTATGTGTTGAGGTTGACATCTGTGACTCTCACAGCTCCAATGGCTTTGATTTCCTGTGGTGTAGCATGTCCATTACTCCTGTGTTGGACATGGCCTGGTACAACGGACATACAATGCCTTTGTGTAGGCAGTGTGTGGCTGCAGTCAGCCGGGGTGTCTACAGCCAGGCAGCATATGACATATATTCCGCACCCTTTATCCTGTTGGTGGGGTAACTATGAGGTCTTCCAAACCGCTGCAGGTGTCACGTATGGTACATCCCATATGAGTCATTGTACTAGATTGTGGGTCTGATAAGGGGACAGTACAGTGGCACAGTGACCCCTGTTGATGTTGGTGTGAATCCTTTCATGATACGGTGTCCAGTATCAACAGTCTTCATAGCCACATTGGCATTGTGGCTGTCACATGACAGATTAATGTCGACCTGTGTCCCTAGGTCCCTGATGACTCCTTGCATACATAATGGTTTGACACCTATGTGGTACTTTGTGTACCTTGTCTGGTATTTGGTGGGACATCCATACTGTCCAGTGTCTTTGGATGTCTGGCTGGGGTTCTTGTGTGTGAGAGTGTGGTCTGTCGCATGCTACAGACTGTACAGCAGTTTTGACTACAGTTATGTGCACATGGGTGGTGTCCGCTGCTTTGTACATTGTCAGTTACCTGGCTATATGGGTGTCTGTGCTGCATATGGATACTCCCCCTCCTTTGATGTCTTGGTGCAGGTGTTGGGGCCATAACACATGGTATGTGGTATAACCTAGTAGTGCTGGTGTGGTATCACTAGGCCTGCAGCAGGCTTCTGTCACTGGACAGACATCAATGTTCTCCATAATGGGAAGTGCCTCAGGGGCATGCATATTGCCGTTTACACATCTGGCATTGGGCAGCATTACCCTTATGTTTCCTACCACTTATGTTTTCTAGGGTGGTGGGTAGTCTTTTTGGCCTTGCCTACATACGGCTCTATGGAGGCGGCAAAGGCCTTATCCAGTATCCAGACACCCAGGGGTAACAGGTGCAAGCCATCCCTGGAACAGCAGCATGGCTTGTCATGCTTGACATCTCCAGCGGACACACATTACACCCTCTTGGACTGACAGCTGTAACTGTGCCAGCTGTTAAACATGAGCATTCTGTGTTTGTACTGTGGCATCATTCTTGGTGAGGGTTGGATGCTGCACACAGCCAGTGTCATCCCGCCCTGGGGTACATACTCGGAGGGACCATACATGTCTCATTTGTTGGTGACCAGGGAGGTACATCTCAGGTAATTCACCCCAGCATGGACATTAAGTGCATCATATTCCTGCTTGCTTTGGGGTGACCTGCGTACTTGTGTTACATGGCATTTTGTGGCTACCTACAAGCAGCTTACTCTACCCTTTCCCCTGTTCAGTCTGGTGAGTGGGACAGCTGTGTTTCTGCCTATACAGACACCTATTACGACCGTATCAGGCATTTGTTTCTCCTTCGGGCCTGTGACTGTTTGGCACACCAGCTTTGCGTACTATTTGTTGCATGTGCTATGTTTGAAGGTTGTGGTTGCTTGTGATCTACTTTGGAGGCATCTGTTGGTGTGGTGTGTTTGTAATTGAGGCCTCCGGGCATATTTGTCTGTGTTTATGTGTTTGGTTTACAGTTGTGGTAGGTCTATGTGGGACTGGGTTTGTGGTGTATGTGGTTACCTTCTCCTCCTGACTAGTGTTGACAGTACTGGCTTGTTGGAGCTCAACCTCTGCTTTGGATACATGGATGCATCTATCACATATGTTTGTATTTATTCGGGGGTGTTGTGGTTGTCTGTGTACTTGGGACAGGCGTCACATTGCCTCTGGATTCATAGGTTATACTTGTTGTGGCTGGACTTAGTGGATTGTATGTGTGGACATATGTTGTTGCCATACTACTGATCAGTGATTACTTCCCTTTTTATGTTTGCTCTATCATGTGGTATCTTCCTCATTCTCTTGCATGGTTTGGTAATGGCTGGAGCCCAGCATGCCAGATGTCTGCGTGTATGGCATTGTGTGTTGTTATTTGTGATTGCATACTCCAAGCATTCCTGGCTGTGTTCATGGAATGCCTGTATAACATGTTCTGTGGTGTGTCCCATGTTCTGCACTTGCACAGGGCCTTTTCTGGATTCAACATCGGTTTTGTGGGCTGCAACCTATACTTTACACATGTTTTGCACTGTGGTATTCTGGACAGGGACTGGGGTCGGGTGTGTATTTCCAGTGTGCTTACTCTATGGTCTTGTCTTACCAGTGAGGGGTACACTTCTCATCTTGCCATCCAGTACACATGTTGCTGATTATCACATCCAGTATGCTTACCCCTCTTGTGGGGGTAGTACATTGTTCCTGGGCAGTTTGGTTTATGGCATCTGGGTAACTTTCCCCTACTGTGTTGGTGCTAGTACGATGCTACCGGTGTTTGTCTGGGTATTTTCAGTCGAGCAATATAATGTGGTTTGGGGGGCTTGATATATTCATGTATTCCGACATAGGCCAGGTGATGTTCCTGGTATTAGGACAGTGGTCTGCAGCAGGCTATCTACTGTGAGGCAGTTTTAGCCATTGGTAGTTGACCATGGCTATTCCATGCTGCTTCTTGTTGTGGTACCAACATGGGGATGTGGTTATCCTTGCCATTTCTTGCTAGTCACCCACCTTTTGTAGCTTGTTCCATGTTTTGCGGCTGTACAGCACAGTATGAGGTGTGACCTGGTAGTGCTAGGGTGCTGCTGTGAGCCTTGCCCATTTCTCTATTACAGGACTGGTATCTACATTCTCCTTACTGTGTGCATTTACACTGCACACATCTTGCTGTTTGTACATCTGTCATGGGGTAGTGTTACATCTAGGTTCCTATCCCTTGTAGAACCTATGAAGTTGGGTGTGTGTTTTGCGACTTACCTATTCAGGGCATGTTGTGGGTACTGACAGCCTTTGCCAGTATCCATGGGGCATGGCATGCTAGGTGCATGCCACCCCTAGCAGGTGGTGCATCATGTCAGACTCCATATCTTCCCAGCCTGTGACACATTGGCTCCCCTTTGACTGACTGCATTACTTCAGCCAATTATTGTACTTGATCTTCTTGTCTACATAGTGTGGCATCATGCTTGGTGAGGGTGAGATGTTAGGCAGGGTCTTCATGTTTGCATATACTAGATGATGTTACATTGCTTGACACATGGCAATCATGCCTCAGGTGGTGCTGCAGGGCTGCCTCTGTCGGATGCACATACTACACTCCCTGTACCTGTTTGAGAGCAGGTTGTGTCATGTTAGGCATCCCTGTTACTATATGAGTGAGTCAGAGAGGGGTATCATTCCCAGGGTTCCTACTGTGCCAGTGTATGTGCTATGCGTTGCCTCTTTGCCAAGGCCAGGGCATACTGGGCACGCCTCCTTCTGCCTACTGGGGCAGGCTCAGGTTGTTCCTCCTCCGAGTCACGCTCTGCCTGTGATGGCCTTGCCAATGGTGGGGGGCTGTTTGGCCCGGCCCTATGCTGGTCCTGCTGCAGCTGTTTTCACAAGATCATATTATGTAGCATAGCACATACCATGACGATTTGGGTACATGTAGTTGGTGTGTACTGCAAGGCTCCACCAGATGTGTCCAGACACCAGAACCGTGACTTGGGCAGCCCAAACACACGCTCTATCACATTACATGTTTGTGCATGTGCCTCATTATGGCGTTCCTGTTCAGGTGTGTGTGCGTTTCTGATGGGTGTCATCAGCCACGGCTCCAGTGCATAACCTGCATCCCCCACTAGGTGTCCGTGTGGGATGTCCCCACTGGCAAATGTCTGGTACAGCTGCGTCAAATGCCAGATGTGGGAATCGTGATAACTCCCAGGGCAGCCAGCACACACATTCATTATTATGCCCTGGGCATCACACATGACCTGGCAGTTGATGGAGGGGAAGCCCTTGCGGTTTATGTAGACCCTACCCCGCTCACCTGCTGGTGCTTTGATGCGTATGTGCGTGCAGTCTATAGCACCCAGTACCTCAGGGTATTCCGCTATTTGCTGGAAGAGACGCATATTGCTGGCCAATACCTCACGGGCATTGGGGAAATATACATGATCACCGACATGTGCTGACATGGCATCCAGGAACTGGTGTAGTACCCTGGAGGCTGACGCCTGTGATATCCCCATCATATCGCCAGTTGGTCTCTGGAAGGTACCTGTTGCTAGTATTCTTAGGCCAACACATACCTTGGTTTCCACTGGGATGGGTTCCCCTCTGTTGGTTCTGTGTGTGAGGCGTGGCCTGCACAGCTCAACAATCTGCTGCAGGAGCTCTCTGTCCACTCTGTAGTGCTCTACTATCTCCAGCTCATGTAACCCGTGGTAGGTGACCCTGGGCCTGTACACTCTTCTCCATCTCCTCACTGTGGGTTGTCTGGCACCATCTGCATTGTCACCACCTTCAGCAAGTCGCCTATGTCTCATTATGACAGCTATGGCAACCCCTAGCATTTCTGCTCTGAGTTCAGCTTTTTCAGTTTTCACTTCTATTAGCTTACTCCTGTCTTGTAGTGTCTCTTAATGAAAACATCCTGCACTACTGTTTGCAGAGTTTTAAGTGCTGGGCTGGGCTACTATTCTGCCTGTGTAATTGCCTGCTTCTAATTCTTTTCACCTGCTAGCTTCAGCAGTTATCCCTGCTAGCTTCCTATTAATTCTGTTGCTTCCTTTTTCATTTCTGTTTCCTCAGGGGGGAGCAACTTGCATACTATCTGAAACACGCTCACAGTGGCTTACACGCGCGCACACGTGCTTCCATGGTTAAGAATCTACTTATTCAGGTTTAAACGTGCGTACACCCATGCAAACACCGTTACATGTCTGCCAACAGCCTCCAACATACTCAGACTGCCTTACACGTGCGCACACCCACGCAAACAGTGTTAAACTTCTCCCAACACGCTCCCACATGCTCACACTGCCTTACACGCGCGCACACTGTCTTACTCGCGCTTCATTGTGCTCACACGTGCGCATGCACGGCCAGCAAGAAACTTTGGTGTAGGTAACAGTGTACACCTTCCATTTCTTGTCTTTCTATGACTTATCTAGTGGCACACCTCTTTCCATGATCTGTGCCTGTCATCTGTCATATTACACTGGCCTCCAATGAACTGCATTTCTTTCTACCATTCCCCCCTGTGATGTCACCTATCTCCTACTCTATTCCTCCCCCTTTTGTATCTCTTACACTACTCAGACCGTGCTCATTTGGTATGTGACTGTGAGATTCAGTATCCTAACCCTCATTTACATGGGATTGCCTACTAATGCTTAGTTACATGTCTTAGACTCAGCTTCCCCCTTAGCAACCACTACACGGTGGCCATGTTGGTCTTGGTCTGCTGGTCCCTGCATTGTCATTCCATGTATTGCATGAAACCCACATTTGTGGGTTTATAACCTTCTTTTTTATGTTTTTATACAGCGCAGCCCGTTTGCGCGGGGCTGCGCTGGGTTTAAACATCGGTGATTGCCGAAAAAAAAATCATATTTTTATTATTTTTGCATCGGGTTATCTTGCCAGTGGCCACATATTTGGCCATTGGCATGCTGCCTGAATCATATGCAACCTTTTTTTGGAGCTGACATCGCTCCGTTGTGGATTTTGCAGAAATGTACTCAGTTGTCAACTGAGTACATTTCTGCAGCTAAAACGTCTCCTACACGGACTGGTTTCTGCTTCGTGGATCGCTAATATACCTCATTTGCATACCTTTCAGATGCAAGTGAGGTATTTAGCATGTCCACGCCCAGTCCGTGTAAGAGACGTTTTAGCTGGTCTCTTACACGGAGTTTAGGGCTGTTCCTGGATTGCGAGGCTTGCATGGAGTGTTGCACGTCTCTTACACTCCATGCAAGCCTTCGTGAATCCTGCCCTGTGTCATTATTTGTGGTACGAGATGGGGTGGTGGTTTGATCAGGATACAGTAGGGTTGTTATGGTTGCCCAGAAGTGCTTGGGATTGTGGTGATGTTTGATTGAAGTGAGTGAAGAAATGAAATTGTGTCTAGTTTAATCTGTTGCTTACATTGATTTCCATGTTGTCTAAAAATTTCCACTTTTGCAATGTTCTACCTTTATTCCATGCCCTCTAGGCCTTGTCTTTATTTAGCATGAGATGTTTAGTTTCTTTGCTAAGTCAGGAAACAGGGTTGTATTTGTTCTGTTTGTTCTTTTGGGAGATAACTCATTGAGTATGTTAATGAATGTGTTATTTAAATGGCTAACAGCATCTTTTAGTGGCAGTTTTTTTAGTATTCCAGTTGTATTGAGAGAGGTAGTTTATAAAGGTGTCTTTTTTAAAAGATGAGAGTCTATGTATTTGTTTTAATACTGTATGTTTGGGGGTATGATTAATTTGTCTTGGGATAAATGTGGAGAGATGGTCACTGATATTGTCTGGGAGATAGTCAGATGTGTTTATGTTTGAGGGTCAGTAAGGATCTAGTTTAGTAGTGAATGCCTGTTGTTGTGCTTGTCCGTTTTAATGAGTGAAGTGATTACTTGAGTAAAATTGAATAGGCAAATACAGAAGGTAGGGGAGTCAGTGTTTACAACTGAATAATCTATATTCACATCCTCATGTATAATAGTTATTTGTTTATATTAATGGAAAACCATTGAAGGGTGTATTCAGGAGTGGGAATGTTGTTACCTGGGTGAATACATGCAGCAGAAATGCAAACAGTTATGTGCTTGTTCAGCTGATAGGAGGGTAATAGCTATTCCTGGGTCAGGGTAATGGGGAGGCTGACTGAATAGTTGGTGATGTTTAGTGTGTTTTTAAAAAGTATTGCATCCCTGACAGCTTTTTGCGTACTCTATCATTTCTTATTATATTGAATCCTGGGTTTTTTTCTGAGTGGGTTTTATCTGAGTGGGTTGAGGTGGATGTCTTCACAGAGCAGGAGTGTGGATGTGTGGCAAGAGATGTGACTCCATGTTTTATATTCATTTCTTAGGTCTGAAACTGATATTGCATGTGTTTGGTAGTTCTCTTTGCCGTAGCTGTAATTGAAGAGGGTTTGTGTTCCTAGTGGGTAGAGACTGTGCAATTTTGTAGTTGGTGGGTATTTGTTTGTTGACTAGGAGTATAGAGTTGGAGAAATAGAGTGATGGTGGATGGGGACTATGGTAGTATATGGCTATAGTGAGTATGTTTAATATAATTGTGAAAATAGACTGTAGGAATAGCATACTATACATAAGTTAGGGGAAGACAGAGTTATCTGGGGGAAGCTATCTGATATTTTTTAGAGTTTCATGGAGTTGATTGGGAGAAGTGAGTTTGGGTGGGCATGTGATATCAGTTTGGTTAGTAAGTAGAGGAGTTAGGCTAGTTGGATGCCTCAGTGAATTTAGTCAGTTGTTTTGTTGTAGTGGGTGAAGTTAGGATGGTATACTTTCAAGTGAAGTGGGGTTGGATGGGAATAATGGGTAGAGTAAGGGAGCAGAGTGAGCCTGAATATAGAGAGGGTGAATGGAGTGGCTGAGAATGTGGTACAGCTACCAAAGGTGAAAAAATCCAATCTGTAGCCCTGAAATTTATACAGGAACAGGCAATGCAACTGTATCAAAGTACTGAGGAGAAAGAAGAGATTTAAGTGTGTTATGAGTATGCAAACGTCCCAGTTGTGAGATTGGGAGTTAAGAAAAAGAAAGTTTGGAAAATGAGAAAAAAACTTTTTCTTAACTACTTTAAAGCTTACCACTTTTAATGCTTAAAATATAAGTTATTTGTTCATTAGTTATCAGTGCAAACTTCAGGGTATAGGAAAGGGAAGAAGCAAACCAACACAGAACTGACTGTACAGGCAAAGAGGAAGATTAACAAAAGTTAAGGAGCAATTAAAAAAGTGCAGGCTGCCAGCATGTGTAGGGTATAGTTAATTAATTAAACACGGAAGGGGAAAGATTAAAGTGAAGTAGAGGCTATTTTTGATTCTAGTTAAAACAGCCAAAAAGCACACCGCTAAGTATTTTGAACAAAGCATGACTAGGATAACTGAATGAAGAAGTAAATTCCCCTTACACTGAGTAAAAAGTCAACTCTGTAAGCTTTTGCAGGGTTGTATACTGTCATTATTATGCTCTAGTCTTTAGGGTGAAGGGTGCAGTCCACAACTATACTACGTAAAAAGACAAGGCTGTAAACCTTTGCAGGTTGGACACTGTAATCATTCTGCTGTTGTCTTTTGGTTGGGTTTACAGTCCATGACTATACTGAATAAAAAGAAAAGTCAGGAGTTGCAGTGCTTACTAACATAGGTTAAGTAAACTGAGTCAGCAGCACTGTTATGAGACTTGTTGCTGGTCAGGAAATATTTGTTCTGTGAGCCAAGATACCTAGGAGGGAAGTAATATTTCAGAATGTTTTGTAGTGATCAGCAGGTGTCGGGTTGGTGTATTATTTTGTGGGCACTCAGCAAATGGAGTAGGTCAGGTAATTAGGCAGTTTGTTCCACTGCAGGTGATTCAGTGTTAGACAGTGTTGTGAACGGTTTGGCAAATTAGATGCAAAATTAGTTATTTTATTGTATCAAATCTCTAGTCTATTTTCTAAGATGGAGTGAAGGTTAGTTATGATGGGTGCTGCAAAGAGAAGTGAAAAGAGAAGATAAGATGTCACTAAAGAATTCCTCGAGAAGTCAGTGATAAAGGGCTTATTTCTGTAGAAGAAGCCCAGTTTTTGGTGAGTTTTCGTCTTGGCTTCAGTGAAGCATTGATCATATTTTAAATCCTCATCAATTAAGATTCCTATAATTTTTGCCCTGGAAACTGTTTCAAATGAGGAATTATTTGCTGATGTGATGTTGAAGGATTGTTTCTGTGCTGACAGAGATATTGGTAAAAATAGCATTACTTTTTTTTTAGCATTTAAAAGTAGATGGTAGTTATCTAGTCAGGACTCAAATAACTATAAAGGAGTCCTGGCTCGTCCTGTGGAGTAGCACTAGACTTGGTGCAGAGTATATGAGTGTGGCATCATCTGGGTAATGTACTATGGAGGCTTCATTGGTAGCTTTGTGATGATTATTTGTGAATATCAAATAGTAAAGGGCCTAGAATAGATCCCTGAGGTACGGCAATAGAGACAGACAAACAGAAAGAGGAGAGATCTCCTTTCCATTTTACAGGAGTCTATTGGCAGGATAGCTGTGGAACTAGCTAAGGGATAAATGGGAGAGTCATAGGGAGAATAGTTTATGGAGCAGGCATTGGTGTGAAACTGTGTCAGATGATTTTGAGATGTCTAAGAAGAGGGAGAATATCAGGTTGCTGGTTTTGACAGATTTTCAGGAGCTGGTGTGGAATTCTTTAATTTTAGCAGGAATTTTTTTGATAGCATAGGTAGGTACTGACTGGAGGGAAAAATAATTTTGGTGGTGATTAGTACTTTTGGGATAGTGAGGGTGGTGGGTGATTTGCTGTTTATTTCTTGAAAATAAAGTTTTAAATACGAGTACTTTTGTTTCATGATTTATTATCTTCTATTTTGACTAACTGATTATTGTGCCTGTCTATAACTTGTTAAATATGGAATTCTGGTAAGACGTTTTCAGGATATTCATTTGAAGGACCTTTCTTTAAAACATTTTTTATACTATTGTGCAATTCCATATGTAAATGCATGATAATGGAATCTTAAATATGTGAACACAAAACTGTAATCTTTGTCAGAGGTATAGGCATTTATTTAAAATGATATTTAAAAATGAACTATTTTCATATTTCACCAGCTCTACAGTGGAGCCAACATGCTAACATGCTACACTTTTTTACTTTTTGTTTCAATCTATTTCTTTGAAGATACTTCTGTTTTTTCTGGTCCAGGAAGAGGGGAAACTATCTGCAGAGCCCACATCCATTGCAGGTGAGAAATATTAGAGAAAAATAATGACTGCAAGTGACTTTTTGAAGACTATGAGTGGCAAGTTACCTGTGATTGAAATGAGGTGGAGGTGTCCTGAATTATTATTATTGCCTGCTCAGATGACATTTGATGTACAGCTATCTATCAATTTGATTGGTTTTCCTTGTCCATTACAAAAACACATGACTTATCAATCCTTATTGTGCTGAAAATTTTGCATAAAGCCCAACATGAAACAGGAAAAGCCAGTGCAAACTCCTTACATCAGAATCACGCCAGTGCAAAGTTTTTTACCAGATTCACATCCTTGTGAGTAAGCTACAAGGTGAAATAACCTCTGTTTAACAGCTATCATTGACAAATGTCAAAACACTTGTCAAACTGCAGCATTTCAAGAAAGCCATCAGTTTCATCTTTACTAAGCAATGTGCAAATAAATGCCATTTTTTAACTCTTACTGCTCTCTCGTTATAAAATGCAGTGCAAAATGTCACCATTCCACAAGTATCCCTTTCTTTGTCACAGTTCAAGTCAGAAAGATTCATTTTGAGGTACAGTATAATAGTGCTGGGTTGCAAACATCATGTGCCCAGTCAGATAAAGTATAAAGTAGAATGTTGCAGTTTCAGATAAGTCAGACAGGTTTCTACTATGAGCAGCTGCCATGAGATTTCAAGATTTCTTGAATCATAACAGCTTGATGCCAACAGATTAAATTCTGCTTACTGTATTCACTGTAATAGAGCAGCTTTTTTTTTTTCCCTGGGGTGATTTCTTCCTGCACAACTCTGAAAATTATAGATGCATATTCCATAGTTGAGCAACACTGGTGAAGGAAGAAACTTCAAAAAGTAATGCAAAATGGTCTCTGGCAGGTTGCTTGTTTCACTCTAACATAAGTGAGCAAGTGATATTCCATCTGTTGTGCAGCAAGAAAATGCACTGTCATCTCAGGACAGCATTGCAACCCTGGTAAGCTGCACTAAACAGTTTGACTTCTCCTACCCCTTACTTTTTCTCACTACCCTTCTCACCTAACTAACCCCACTATCCAGCACTCCATTTCCTCCATTTTCCATCTCATGAAGCAACTGCATACCTAGCCCATGAACTTTCTATCTTCTTGTCTAATGTTTTCTGGTACATCCTTATTCCAACTTTGTATTTCCTAATCCTCTGTTTTTTTCTAAATATGTACTTCAGGTGTGATATGTTTAAGTTGTATCATATATTGTACTGAACATATTATTTATCTTATACAAATTTTGTTCTGTTACAACACTGTATTAATTTGCAACTTTTCTCGCCTGGCCTCTGCTGAAAATGGGCTATTTTAGACACAGTCAGGTCTACCCAGTAAACAAATGGAAATAAATACATTTTGCATTTTTGCAATAATAATAATAATAATAATAATAATAATAATAATAATAATAATAATAGCACTGTGACTTACCTCTCACTTGTCATGTCACATCTCCTCACAAGCCATCATTACAGATCAGAGGACTATAGTTTTTCTATTACTCAGCACTGCATGTTCTTAACATTCCATGTAATAAAGTGCAAACCAGAATGTCATAGTAGCACTCATGTAATAGAAAATGCTGATTTTTGGAAATAATTAAAAAAATATACATATGCTATACCACTTACACAAAAAACGAAATACAGACGCACACACATACACACACACACACACACACACACACACACACACACACACACACACACACACACACACACACACACACACACACGCACACACACACACACACGCAAACGGTTTACTATCAAATGTTTGAAACTACCTTATTGTCAGTCATAAGGTCGAGGGTTGTTGTTGTTGTCTTTCGGCTTTTCCTGATTAGGGATCACTACAGCAGAACTCCGGTCCGCTAATGATTGGCAGTAGACTTGCATGAACATCAAGGTGCCAGCTCAATGTTCAACCTTCAAAGAAGGCCCATTTATACGTCTTTTGAACACCCACCCAACCGTGGGGAGGACATGCAGACTCCACACAGAAGGCACGCCCCGCACTCCAGCTAAGAATCGAATGGGAGAACCTCTTGCTGTGAGGCAACAATGCTACTGCTCCACCACCACGGAAGTAGTCATAAGGTTGAGGGTAAAAGTGAAAAAGTTTAAAATGGCTATTGAAAATCCCATTGGCTCTGAAACGTCAGCATAAAGCTTGCATCTGTGGTTTTGAGTGTTGTGATTTATAATTGGATCACAATACAGTGGGGATTGGGAAAATTACCCATTTCTCACTGCAGTGCAGTCTCAGAGTTAGAATATATAATTATCATGGGTGGTTGTGGCATTGTGCTATGATTTCTCAACAGCTGTTTTTGCGGAAGATGAACATTTTAGGAAATGCTGAATGTTGATCCTTGGCATCTGAATATTCGACTTATTGAACACTCCATAGAACAGGTTCTGACCTTATTTTTTGACAATTTCATTAAACGCTAATAGGGATTTCACTATTTTGATAGTAAACCTGCACAAACACATGACTCTTTATCCAATTTTAAAATGACAGAATGTGAAATATTCTGCTGTTATTAGGCATGTGAAGGGGCTACTTAAGAGATCAAATGTCAAAGAATCAGGCTGTTTCCTAAGTGTAGTGTCCTCTGGTGTGAGTATTATAAAGAAATAAAAAGACCACCTAGGGGTAGGGACATCCTCCACCTGTTGAGTCTGGCCTCAGAATACACCTGAGCAGTCCATTTCATTATTATACTCACTCTGTTGAGAATTATTGATTTTTTGAAAACAGCCCAAGTGAATGAATAAAGTCACATGATCATAGGAAAAGGAAATGATGTAATTAGCAAATTCCAGCGGTTTGCTATTAGCACTTTTGTGTTGCAGCTTCATTAGATTATCACTGTTATAACATAAAACACTCAAACAGAAGATTATGAATATGGATGGATTACTGAATTTAATTCTATTTGGTTTCCTGGGTTAAATGATTCATTTTTACTGAAACACATTTTAAGAAACAGGACTTTTAGAATAAGCTGTGATGCCGTGAGATGTGATATAGTTGGTTTTAAGCAGAGTGGAGTTTTATATTTTTATCAGTAATATGCTGATGACAGATACACCATTCCTAAGAAATACCAGCAAAAAGCATTTATACAGAAGAGATCTAGCCTCTTGCTAAGGACACAGCTTTTCAAATTAATCTGACTGCAGTCAGGCCCTTCTCTTGCATCCAAACTAATAAATAAATGCAGTTATAACCTTTGGAGTTACGCTGAAGCAACCCCCAATTTCAACTCCATCAAAACAACCTAGAACTAACAAACCATGCTTCTCTTCCTTTACTCAAACACTTTGGCAATCACTTCTCCCCATCTTAATGACAAGATTTCTATACCCTACTTTTGTTAACAGCTGAGAATACACCTTTTTGAAAAAGCACACTGTACTAACCACAATAAAGGTCATGACGTCTAAACAAACAGACTCCAATACCAAAATCAACACACTTACCAGAATATTTTTCTTCTTACTATTTATGAAAAGGACTGCCTGATAATTTCTTTTGCACAATTTTTTTTATACATTTTGTGATGTCCCACGACTGGCAACAGTAATCAAGGAGCCTCAATCCGTACCTCTGGCAACAGTGAGGGATGTACATTGGGAGGATGACAGATACACACACAGTATTTCCAGATGCAGCTCTCTGCATCAAGTGCAATTTCCCTTAAGAGCACATAGAGACCACAGTCAGTCCTGGGCTGCTTTCTCCCTCTTTCTCTAGATCTCCAGTAAGACACCCTACTGGCACAGATATAGATTTGAGATCTTAACTGAGTTACCAGACCAAGACCTCCAGCACAATCTATGTCCATCCAGTGGTTCATGCCCCTCCCCAATTAGCTGACACACACTGTTTGAGGTTTCATTTATATACACACACACACACACACACACACACACACACACACACACACACACACACACACACACACACACACACACACACACACACACACACCTTTGAAAGGCTGGCACAGGTTCACTAGCTATGCCCTCATTTGCCCACACTGTAAGGTCGTTTCTCCTGTCATTAGTCACTCCTTATCAGCTCCTTTAAGGCCCATAACAAAGGGTGTCCAATCTTACTGTGTAATGTTATTGTTAAATCAAATTGCAGTTTGACCAAGAGCAAGGTTATTAGGAGTGGCCTACACAGTGTCATCATATAAATATGCAAGTACTCTCAGAACTTGAATATGTCTCACAAATATCAGTCACAATGAAAGATTTAAGTATATTTAATAATAAATAATAAAAAATAGTCAGTATATAATCACAATAACATCAGAGTTCAAAATCACAGGAAATATTTAAAATATCATTGCAGGACAGTCTCAAATAAGTAAAAAAACATCTAAATTAAGATCTGCTATATTCCTGACTGTATGTATAAGAATTACTGTACCCTAATAACTTACTTCCAGAGCAACAAGGCAGATGTGGTGAGGGGATCTTGATGTTGTCAGGTCAAAGACAAAATATAGAATGTAGAGTCTCTCTCAGAGAGTTCTTAAATTAATATCTCAATTATTACTGCTGGAATAATAATATCTCAATTATTACTGCTGGAATAGCTTGCATATACAAGGGATTTTCTTAGTTCTAAGGCAGAGCCTTGAAGTCATAAAACAATAAAACACTTCCAAGACAATACCACAAATTTCTAGTTCTAGATATTGTGTCTGTTTCACTGAAACTAAAAGATAACATCCTTTTACTATTTGGCCAGAAAGTAATTTACTTTCAGCTATTTTTCTGAAGTTAACCCCTTGTGTTCCAGTTTTTATTGTTAAAATATATACATCTAAACAGTTACAATAGTGCAGGTACATTTCTGTTCTTTTCCAGTAGGGTACACTGTGGTTACATCTTTAAATAGCACTTTGTAAAATACCTCTTCAGCACACACGTCTGTACAAACCATCTTATATGACACACAGTTCTAATACATTTGTAAGACAAGCATATGAGTCATGATGATATTCACAAATGACATATAATTATTTACAAAATTCCAGATAGTTGGGCTGGTAGTATCTCCTTTCTTGACATTTCTCACCCCCCCCACCCCCAAGACTCAAGCTGGTTTTTGAAGTGACCCTTGAGACACGTTGCTTGAGAGGGATGAGACTATATGGGAACACATTACCCCATCCCCTGTCTTGAGATTCCAGCTGCCTTGGCATTGCTGACCCCAGTACAGTGCTGCTGTCCTGTCATATGCTTGCAACCCTAGGCTCCACCATAGTAGTTCTGGATTTGACTGGCTGGCTCATTGTAGCCATAGACCCCCTCAGACTCCTCCTGCCTTCTACTGCCAATAGGTAGCAACCAGGGCCTCCCTATCATGGTAAGGTTTCATCATGTTCACATGGTATAGTTTGTGCCCCTGCCTCCTGCCTTGTAGGTCTACCATGTAGTTAACATCACTCAACTTCCTTACCACTTGCAGGGTCCCTCCCAAGCTGCCTGCAGCTTGTTATGTCTTACAGGAATGAGAACCATTATCTGCTGCCCCACAACATACTCTCTAACTCGCGCATTCCTGTCGTACCAGACCTTTTTGTGCATCAGGCTGCTGCCAGGTTCTCCTGGGCCAACCTCATGAGTTCCGTGAGCCTTGTCCTGAGGTTTAGGACATATCTCACAACAGACTCCTTGTGAGATTTACACTCACCCTCCCACTCATCATGAATCAAATCTAGAGGTCTCCTCACCCTATGCCCATATAGTAACTCAAAGGGTGAAAAGCCTGTAGATTCCTAGGGCACCTCTCTAAAAGCAAATAACAGATGGGGAAAATAATTGTCCCACTCCCTCTTAAACTGGTCTGAAAATGCCTGTAGGATGGTCTTTAGTATGGAGTTTAACCTCTCTACCAGACCATTAGTCTGGGGAGGGGAGGGAGTGGTCTTTAAGTGCTACATCCCAAAGTGCTTCTACAGACAAGCCAGCAGGTCTGACATGAAATTGGCACATCTGTCAGTCAGTATTTCTTTTGGGAAACCTACCCAGCTGAAAATCTCTAAAAAATGCATTTGCCACCTTCTCTTCCTCAATGGAGGACAGCGTCACTGCCCCAGGGTATCTAGTAACATAATCTACTACACTAGGATATACTTCTTCCCTGTGGAATTTGGGTTACTCAGAGGCCCCACAATTTCTATAGCTACCATCTGAAACAGCTCCTCAATCACAGGCAAAGGCAACAAAGGCACTTGACCTTGTCTCCTGGTTTGCCTACCTTTTGGTACAGCTCACAGGCCCTGCAGTACCCTGTTACATCTCTGGAAATCCCAGGCTAATAAAGGTTCTGCATAATACATCGCTTAGTATGCTTTATGCCCATATGACCTGCAAAGGGAATATCATGGACTATGGCTAGACACTCCAGATGGTAGGCTCTGGGTACTACCAACTGCTGTATTCTCTCACCTTCTAGCCCTCCCTCAGAGGTCGACTCTCTATACAGTGACCCTTTGTCTCAGTATACAGATTCCTCCTTCCCTTGAGAATCAGGTGCCTCCCTGGCTACCTCCCTCAGGCCTTGTAATGCAGGGTCTGAGAAGTGAGCCTGTATCAACTCTGTCTTTGTAACCCTTCTTAGCTCCCCTTCCACAGGACGTTTGTTATTCTCTGACAGCAGTGCCTCACTGTCAGCCTAGATACTACTACTCACCTCAGCCCTTGCAGTCACTCTGTCCAAGGGACCATCAGTACCCACAAGCAGCTGTGGCTCACCTTCAGTCTCACTGCTACAGGTTAGCTTCCTCTCTGAAGTAACCACCAGATCAGTCCTGACTTCATGTCTGTGGTCTGTCTGGGTATACCGAGGCTAACAGACCAACATCCTTGTCCCCAATCCTGAGAGCATATAACTGCATGCACACAAGGTACTGTATTATCAAAATCATTCCCTATCAGAACATCTGCAGGGATATCCTCAGACACACCTAATTGCTTGCTTCCTTTTCCACTCTCCCATTCAAGGTAAACCCTAGCCAAAGGTATTTGGAATTGGGTCCCTCCTAAAGCTCTGACTGGGGTAGACTGCCGAAGCAAGTAGTGCTCCTGTTTAACCCACTGCAGGCTTCACAATGGTTAGGTTAGAGGCTATGTATCTCTTAGTAGAGTCTTCTTTTCCCTCTACTAAGATAGGATATAACCTCTTGTGGTAGTTTGGTACTCTTTTTGTCTCCAGACAACTTACTGCTGTCATTCTGTCATTCCCACTTACTGACTCACCCACCTTTTGTTCCCCACCTTGCCTCTGTGGACATCTATATGCTGCATGGCACCACTGGTTGCATTTGAAACATTTTAGCCTTGTCCTGGCCATGTACCTGAACTAGTGACTTACCCTGCTACTGGTAGACTCTGTTGGGGAAATCTACGCTGCCCACCATGGGTTCTCTTTGACTCATGAGCAGCACTGGGTATCCCTTTCCTGTGCAGTGATGCACTGCTTGCTAGATATAGGTCTCTCTTTTCCCCCAACTCATCTGCTGTGTTACATTCTCTATCTGCTAACCAGATTCTCATGTCCTCAGGCAAAGTGCTAAGGGCTTGTTACCTCACCAAACGGTCTGCCAGCCCTTCAAAGTGGTGACCTGATAATCATTCATCCATCTATGAAAATAAGTGCTTAACTCAGCAATATATTCACACACTCTTTAATCTGCCTAGCGCCTATGTTAATGAAACTTTTTTCTATAAGCTTCATGTGTTAACTTAAAACACTCCAACAAATAATTTTTAACTGTATTGTAATTTAAGCAAACAGTATCAGACAATTAAGAAATAGCAGTTACAGCTTTAGCATGGAGTAAGAGGGTCAGGAACCATACCCAGAGCACTTGGTCAACATTATACTGTTTACATACCCCTTCAAACATTTGAATAAAACTGCCAAAAGTATCAGCATCTGTAAATTGTGAAAGAAATTTACTGACCTTTGTTGCTTCTGGGGTTTGGTTATTCCCTTCCTATTACCTCCATGACCCTAGTGAAGAGTCAGCATCTCCTTTTCATTTTGCCTCTGCCTCTCATTTTCCTTAAATTCCAGATATCTCAGTTTCTCATTTTCTTCAGTCTCCGGACATCTCAGTCTCTCTGCTCATTCTATTTCCAAATGTTTGGCCTTTAGTTCAAGAGTCTTTAACTCCAGATGGAGTTTTAAGTCCAGTGTGGAAGGGTTGAACTGTCCATTTTCTGAGAGTTGCAGATCCCCAAGGCCAGTCTGTTTTTCCTCCTGGTTGCTGGTCTGTGATGCAGCTGTGGCTAAGGCTACAATCATCTCTGATTAAGACAAGCTGGCATGCACCAGTATTTGTCTTGGCACATCTCAGCCAATTGACTCCTTGTCAGCTTGCCATTCTCCTCTGCTGACATCCTTGCCTGCTTTCCCTAACTAACCAAGCTAACAAAAAAATAAATAAACCTATTGTGATATGAAACTCTGAATGTTTACTGTGTGGTCGATTGAGAATACAAACACCTTCTTTAGTAACAACTGTTTAAAGGCTTCAAGAATTCAGTATCCACACCACCAAATCCTAATATGTGGATATCCCACCACTGCTAACCAAAAAAATGTGACACCCTACCAATGGCAACAGTAATCAAGGAGGCTCAGTCTTCATCACTGGCAACAGCGGGGGATGTACTTTAAGACGATGATAGGTACACACACAGTATTTCCAGATGCAATTCTCTGCATCAAGTGCAATTTCCCTTAAGAGCACACAGAGACCACAGTCATTTCGAGGCTGGTTTCTCCATCTTTCTCTGGATCTCCAGGAAGACACACTGGCACAGCTATAAAGTTGAGATCTCAGCTGAGTGACCAAGTCAAGACCACCAGCACCCTCTCTGTCCAGCCAGTGCTTCATGTCCCTGCACAATTAGCTGACACACACACACACTGCACACACACACACACACACACACACACACACACACACACACACACACACACACACACACACACACACACACACACACACACACACACACACACACACACACACACGCACACACGCACACACATATACACACATACACACATACACACATACGCACACACACACACACACACACACACACACACACACACGCACACACTCTCTTTGAGGTTTGATTTATACACACACTAACCTGGAAAAGGCTGGCACAGGTTCACTATGCCCTCTTCTGCCCAGACTATAAGGTAGTTTTCCCTGCCATCAGTTACTCATTATCGGCTACTTTAAGAACCTTAACAAAGGGTGTCCAATCTTACTGTGTAATGTTGCTATTAATACAAATGGTAGTTTGACCAAGAGCAAGGCTATTAGGAGTGCCCTACACAGTGTCATCAACTAAATATGTAAATACTCTCAGAACTTGAATATGTCTCACAAATATCAGTCACGATGAAAGGTTTAAATATATTTAATAATAAATAATAAAAGAAAAAAATACTCAGTATATAATCAACATTGCAGGACAGTCTCAAATAAAGAAAGAAAAAAATTAAATTAAGATTTACTATGTCCCTGACTGTATCCAAGAGAATTACTGTATCCTAATAACTTACTTCCAGAACACCAAGGCAGATGTGGTCAGTGGATCTTGATTTTGTCAGGTCAAGAACACAATACAGAATGCAGAGTCGCTCATAGAGAGTTCTTAAATTAATATTTCAAATATTACTGCTGAGAGAGCTTGCAGAATGACATCATTTCTTGTCATCTGACTCTATCCCAAATGAAAACCCCCACTGATGCAGCTGGTAGCATTTAGCATATACCTGTGAAAATACATAGACAAGGGTTTTTCTTAGATCTATGGCAGATCCTGGAAGTCATAAAACAATAAAACACTTCCAAGACAATGCAGGGAATCTCCAGTTCTAGATATTGTGTCTGTTACTGCACTGAAACTGAAAATAACATCCTTTTACTATTTGGCCATAAATTAATTTAATTTCAGCAATTTTTCTGAAGTTAACCTCTTGTATTTCAGTTTCCATTGTTAAAATATATACATCCAAATAGTTGCAATAGTGCAGGTACATTTCTGTTCTTTTCCAGTAGGGTACACTGTGGTTATATCTTTAAACATCACTTTGTAAAATACCTCTTCAGCACACATTTGTACAAATCATCTTATATGACATACAGTTCTAATAAATTTGTAAGACAAGCATATGAATCATGTTGATATTCACAAATAAGAATTAGCCCACGACCATGGAAGAAGGAAGCAGTTCTCGATTGCAAGCTGAAATAATTTTAATGGCAAAGTTCTCTGATTAAAAGTGGCACAAATCACAAGGTTAAAAGCTCAGGCAGTCCTGAGCTTTATCAAGTGTTACAAAAATTCTATGTTCCAATGTTCCATATATATCCTGGTAATTATGGTCTTAATTGGAAAAAAATTGTTGGCAAAGTGCTTCAGTGAATTAAAGGTATAGACTGAGAATTAATTTCATTAAACATCAACTATTAAAAATAAAACATGTATATATATATATATATATATATATATATATGTATATAAATCAGGTTTTGAACACAAGTCTTCACTAATAAAAATTTAAAAGTGAGGAGTTAAAAATTCAAATTAAACTTTGAAATTCAATGACACTTATATTGAGTGTGCTAAGTAGATTACAAATAGTTACATATTGCTAAAAAGAGCTATGATATTAAATTGAATTAGTTAATAAGAGACATTAATCGGTGACATAGATATAAATTTAGTGGTAGAGATGGTGAGAAATTAAAAAAATGCAAAATAATAATTATCCATATAGTTTGGTTTAGTATGTGGATGTGATGTTATGTTGAAGAATTTCAGCAACAAAGCTATAACCTAGCTCTTCTTAGCTTCAAAACTGGTTTGATGCTGATCGTCCCATTGAGGCCAGGCGGTTTCCCTGCATCCAGCCTCAACTGCCATTGTAGTTCACGATAACCTAGGGTAGATTCCCAATCACCACCCCTTGCATCTGGTTCAACTTGTTCAAGAACAAGAAACTGAATTTTAAGCTCTGGGCAAGAGAGGAAATGTTTGGCACTATGTTTAGCACACTCAATATAAGTGTAATTGAATTTCAAAGTTTAATTTGAATTTTTAACTTCTCACTTTTAAATTTTTATTAGTGAAGACTTGTGTTTAAAACCTGATTTATATACATATATATATATATACATGTTTCATTTTTATAGTTGATGTTTAATGAAATTAATTCTCAATCTATACCTTTAATTCACTGAAGCACTTTACCAACAAGTTCTTCCAATTAAGACCATAATTACCAGGATATATATGGAACATTGGAACATAGAATTTTTGTAACACTTGATAAAGCTCAGGACTGCCTGTGTGATTTTTAACCTTGTGATTTGTGCCACTTTTATTCAGAGAACTTTGCCATTAAAATTATTTCAGCTTGCAATCGAGAACTGCTTCCTTCTTCCATGGTCGTGGGCTAATTCTTCTTTGGTTACTGTTGTTCCGGTTTTTGATATTCACAAATGCCATATAATTATTTACAAAATTTCAGATAGCTGGGCTGACAGATTCCTACCAGTTTGTCGAAACGTCAACAGTTCGAACACCATATATTCGAACTATGAAGTTCAAAAATTGATTATCATGAAGCTGCGGAACGCTGAATTCTTTCCCAGGGAAAGAATTCGGTGGGCCGTTTCTGTGGCTTTGTGATTTTCAGCACTGTGGTGGAAAGTTACGGGTTGGGTTCAGGTAAGTGTGCGATTGTGTGGATGTTAGGGTTAGGGCACAGGTTAGGTGAGTTAGGGTTAGGGCACAGGTGAGGAGGGTGTGCGATAGTGACAGACTTTAGGGCAGGATAGGTGAGTTAGGGTTAGGGCGTGGGTCAGGTGAGTGTACGATAATGACAGACCTTAGGGTTAGGGTTTGGGTTAAGGTAAGTGGATAGATAGCAGTGTATGTACAGTTTAGTGTAGGGTTAGATGTAGGATTTTAAGTGTATGTGTGTGGATTGCTGCTTTTTTGGTGTGCTTGTGTTGTGTTTGTGTTTCTTGGAACAGTGATTTTTTTTTTCCCTGGAAAAAAAATCATTGTTCTAAGCCTTCGATGGTTTTGCACTTCGCGATTAGAAGTTCGAACATATGGTGTTCGAACTTCTGCCATTTCAACGAAGTGATATAGACCCGGGCTGACAGCATCTCCTTTCGTGACATCTTTCATCCATTATTTTGTCATTCTGTTTCTTCTGCTTGTTCCCTTTACTGCTATAACTTTTCACTGTTTTATGTACATTTCAACATTAATATCAAATTCCTGATTTTACAGTTATCTTTTACTTTATAGTTCTATTGCATTCCTTTTTGAAAGATTTTCAGTGGTTGAGAATTTGTACATTTTACTAATATATTACTTATGTTCATTGTATTGTGTTATTGTAGTTGTTCAGTGAAGATGTCCATTTGGGTTGTGTCTGTAAACAGTCAATATTGATAAATGCACTACCCTGGTCAATAAATAAATACATATGTAAATATGATTGGTTTGAACTGTAAGTACACATGCAAGAAGAGAAACAGAGGGATTAACAGATAAAGCCATGAAATCATTTCAAATAATAAATAAATGATGGAAAGGGATTACAATACCTAAAACTAAGACTGAACTCTGGGTTAAAATTAAAAACCAAGACTCATCTGAACAGTACAAAGAAAATGGCAGTGTATATATACAGGATATGCAACAATTCAAACTTAAAAGGAAAGGATAGAAACATATATTAAAAAGTTACCATCTAATCCATAAGCACCATTAGTGAACTAAAGAAAATTACTAGCAATACTTATAGAAACAGAACATATGGTACACATATGAGCCATAACACAAAAGAATATCAAAAGTATAATGCCATAGGCAAAGAATCTCAGTTAAGTCAAATATACAACTGTTTTATCAAATATACAGCAATGCAAATTCAAACAAATGTTGACTCAAGATATGACAAATAATGATCATAACTGGGCATAAATGTGAAAGTAGATTAAAACTATACTGAAGGTCATGCCAAAAAAGAGGGACAACATAAAGGAGCCTATTACCAGGAACAAAACCAACAAAAAACATTCAGAAATAGGCAAACAACAAAGTTTTAACACAATAGCAAACTGGCTGTAATAACAAAAATAGCAATAAAGCCAATATTCAAGCTAAACAAGTAATATTTGTTTGACCATTCGATTACAGTGAGAAATCATAAGAAAAGAAAATTAATTAATTAATTAATCAATTGAATAATTAAGTAGTAAAATAAAATTATAACCAAATACTTAAAGCCTCCCTTCTTTTTCACACTGGTTGCATGGCACACATAGATGAAATCCTAACTGCAACTCAGATGAGCAAGGTTCAGTTAGCAGGCATGACAACAGAGGAGCCAGGAAGGAAGATGGAAGAGTGGGGGATGTGGCATACTTACCACTAAATGAGGTGAGAAGGATTTGTGTGTGGGTCATGGGATACTGGAGAGTGGGATCTCCCTGGTGGAGTTAAAGGAGGGGCAGCATTGCTTGAAGAAAATGCTCTTTATGGAAACAGGGGGATTTCCTGCTCAAATAAAACATTGCATGCCTCTCCCCAGTGCCTAACCAAGTTAGTGAGAAAAAATTCTGGAGAGAAAACAGGAAAAATATAAACCATCTCTGATGGCTATCTGCATAACGGTCCCTTCCTCTTAATCCTCACACTGGTGATGTGAAACAAATGGGCCAGGTGAGCAGGAAGGAGGTTGACGGTCAACACACAGCAATGACAAAGAGCCAGAAGAATGTCTTTCTTTTTCTTTCCAGATATAATGAGCAAAAGAAAACAGTTTCATTTCATACCAGACCAATAAAGTTAAATACATATTATAACTATCTATATTAGTACAATATGTAAAATTTCACATTAATATCATTAGCTTAGTGTACAATAGTAAACATATCAAGTTTGTTTTTTCAATGTTTAGAATGCTTAATTTATACGACAATCATCACATAAGTAATCATCACATAGTAAACTTAAAGAATGTTGTAATCATTGGCATAACAAATCATTACCATTAATGCACCAAACAGACACTTAAATAGCCCATTATTTCTAAAACAAGCATGTGTTATGACAATGACATGGTAGTAGTACATGTGGGAGTGAAGGACTTGAGGTATAGATCCCTGTGGGATATGAAAAAAGACATGCTAGAGCTTTCCAGACATGTCACAAATGCAGGTAAGACACTAGCCCTGAGTAGAATCCTTCCCTCGCCTTGAATGACGCTTAGATAAAAAGAAAAGATAATCGGATACTCTAATTGATTAAATAGCTGGAGTGTTTGCAGAGGAATCCAGTATGCATCAGCATGGGACAAGATGCTCAATGGTCGAGCTTGCTTCACTAAAGATGACCTGCATGTCTTGTTTCATGGCTTTTGTATAATTGCTAAAGCATTTCTATCCCCTAGTGACTTTCCTGGCAGAGTCCCATTGATGGACATTTAAATGTAATTAACATAGCACTACCAAAACTGGATCACATTAAGGAGGCTCTCCTTAATGCCAGAAGTCTAAAATATAAATTGCCTGATCTTGAGGTGCTCCTGCCTTTGGAAAATATTCATGTCTATGTAGTCATTTGAACTTGCTTTAAATGTAAAGAAACCACACCCTTCATACCAGGGTTTTTGCTTTTCATGGCATCAGGCCCATTGGCAGCTGTGATAGAGCCTCCATATGTGTCAAGGAACAAATTATCTCCAGGCATATTCCTAGGGATTCACAAACCAAATTTATTGAACTAAAGATTACTCTAGGTGGGATTAATTTTTAATTAATAGCTTGTTACAAAACAGTTTATTTGTTCCTTGATGACCATGTAAGATTTCTCAGTGCTCTAAATGATTTCCGTAGTAGCAAAAAAAAAAAAAAAATCCTTTATTTTGCATGACTTCAAGTACCTTTAAATAAACTGGACACCTATACCTCCCATGTAGAATATGGCCAAAAATTCAGAGCTTAATAAAATCTCCAAAAAAAAAACTTACTAGCAGGTATAGCATTCTTGACCTGGTTCTTACAAATATGGCCATTTCTTGCACTACTACTCTGGTATCCCCATTGCCAGTGAAGTCTGACCATAAACGTGCGATCTTCTCCTTTAAACAAGCAGAAGCTCCTAAAGGAATCCCTGAATTTAAGGACTGCAGACATGCCAGCCTAAAACTATGTGATGAAATATCAAAATTTGGTTATGATTGTACCACCCCTGCCATTAATACAGCAGCAAGCTTCACAAAGGAACTCCACACACATCTAGAAAAAAATGCATACAGCCAGCAGTACCTACCAGAACAAAGTATCATGGGAAATTCAAATACAAACCACCGCCATAAATTAATCATAAAATAAGGGAAAGAAACTCACTGACATTATTTAGTAGATCTAAAACTCATCTTCTCAATGATAATGTCAAAATCTCAATAACAAACAGTTGCACTAACAGAGTCCACAAACTCATAAATTTAGGCTGGCATCTGAAGACAAAGATAATTATAAATCCTGTGTTAACTATGTTAGAAAACTAAGAAGCTATACCCTATATTGATCAGAACTTAGTAATAATGGATCACCCTATTTTCACCAGAATGGCATTTCCAATATCCTTGTGAAAAAAAATGCTACCAACTTTACCCCAGAAACATGTATTCAAAGTCTTGAAATGTTTGCATTCCTTACATCTCCAATCACCTCTAAAGGTCATTTACTGAAAGTGCCATCATCAAGACCAAAAATACTTCCACCATGAGACCTTTCAGTATACCTGGTTGCTTAATTTATAATGCTAAACATGCTCTTGCAGGCACACTCCTCAAACAGCTTAACTTAAGTTTAGCTTCTGTTTTGTCCCTGATGTGTACTTCACAAAAATGGTGATACATCTCCATAAGGGTGGCCTTGCAACTGACCCAGGTAATTACAGACCAATCAGCCTTATACATCTGATCTGCAAAGCTATGGAATGGATTATAACTGTCCTCATAAACTATAATATCAAGAATCTTATTAGATTTGATTCCCAATAATTTGGCTTTGTGATAAATAGATCCTGTTTACTTAATGTGGTAAATTTCTTCAAAAGAGTTACATAAGTTGTAAATTGTGGCTGTGCATTATACATGCTATATCTTGACCTGGACAAGGCCTTCATCAACTTTCCTCATACTGGCATCATTCAAAAACTACATACTTAAAATTGACCCATATGTGGTAAGATGGATAACAAACTGTCTGAAAGACAGAACCAACAGAGTGCCAGTTGCAGGTGCCTCTTCAGAATGCATGAAGGTGATCATCAGTATCCCTCAAGGATTGCTGCTGGGACCCCTCCATTTTGATATTTATGTCTGAGATTTCCATGTGGAGAGCCAAGACTTCTGGTTAAAATATTTTCAGATGATTTCAAACTGAGCTGGTTATTGTTGACATCCTATGATATCCAAACCCACCAGAAGGAACCCTCACTAGTAAACTCTTGGTGCAATAAAAAAATGCTGAAGGTAAATGCTATAAAATGTATTAACATCACTTTTGGTAGACAATCCCTACCTTCATCATACTGTTAGATAATACTCAATGAAATGAAAATGTAGTTTGGGATCTAGGTACTTGGGTTAAAAGCTCCTTCGCTTTTGACCACCATCTGACAGTGATTATCAGAAAATCCTTTGTTTTAGCTGAGCTAATTGCCAAAGGAACATCATCAATGTCTAATGATATAATCACTTCCTTACAATTACCACAGATTTGGTCAATTATGGAGTACTACATCCTCTTTGGCATGCATCTCACTAAACATATCAAATGGTTAGAAAGATCCAAAAGGTTCATAACCAAAGAGATCACAAGCCAAAAGTCTCTGAGTTACCAAGACAGGCTAGAAGCTCTATCCCTTTCTTCAGTGCCTCATAGAGTTTTGAGGGGCAATCTCTTTCACAATCACTTATCTGCCATTAGAGACCTAATTGTCCTGGACCTCCTTTTTCTCCACAGGTCCATTATTTTCTCCAATATTAGTACAGGGGCCTAAATCTATACCAACAAATAAATAAAACATGATGGAAGGATAGGTTTATAACAAAGTGCCTCACAAACCTATAAAATAAACTTTACCTGCAAGTTAAGCAGTGCAACTATCCTCCTTTAAAGATGAACTAGATGAATGGATGGGCAACCTTGACTTTCCACCAGGATTGACCAGTATAGCCCTCCTGGGAAAAGAAAGTGAAGCCTGAGGGAGGGAACTGGCAAGATGAGTACAGTCATGAGACTCAGTGGCCTAAGAATATTTATCACTGCCTCTATCTACACACACACACACACACACACACACACACACACACACACACACACACACACACACACACACACACACACACACACACACACACACACACACACACACACACACACACACACACACATATATATATATATATATATATATATATATATATATATATATATATATATATATATTTATTTATAGGTCTACCTGATAACACCAACACACAAAAAACACTGACAACTAAATCACTGACACCACAAAACCGAAAGTTCAAAAACATGAAACTTCACATGCCCGACAGACCACAATCCCAACAATCAACAAACAAAACAAATCCCCTGTCCAAAAAGAACACACACAACACAAGCACACCAAAAACCTTACAAACCTACACTAAACCTTACATACACAACTATCTATGCACTAACCTTAACCCAAACCCTAACCCTAAGGTCCGCACCTATTGCACACTCACCTAACCCGTGCCCTAAACCTAACTCACTTAACCCACCCCTAACCCTACAGTCTGTCACTATCGCACACTCACCTGACCCGCGCCCTTACCCTAACTCACTTAATCTGCCCCTAACCCCACACTTACCTTAACATGTCGGTGTTCTCAGTGTCGGGATTTTCAACTGTCGATCATCTCCGTTGTCGATCTTCCGGTATCGGTGTTCTCGTCGTCGGTGTTTTGCAGTTTTGGCATTATCAGGTAGACCTCTATATATATATATATATATATATATATGGTTCTAGGACGTAACATCGACAAGGAAAAGACCGACACTGACTTAACCGACGCGAAAACACCGACACAGAAATAATTGACACTACAAACCACGGACATTTAACAGGTAAGGGGTTTAAATTTCGCTAATCAAGCCTACCAGGTTCAGGTAAGGGGTTTAAATTTAACACATGCATAACACTGCCACCTTACCTGAACATGGTAGGCTTGATTAGCGAAATTTAAACCCCTTACCTGTTAAATGTCCATGGTTTGTAGTGTCGATTATTTCTGTGTCGGTGTTTTCACGTCGGTGAAGTCGGTGTCGGTCTTTTCCTTGTCGATGTTACGTCCTAGAACCATATATATATATATATATATATATATATATATATATATATATATATATATATATATATATAGGTCTACTTTGAAACATCTAAAACCCATAACATCTAATTTCATAACATTGAGACCAGAACATCTAAAACCCAAAACATCTAAAACCCATAACATCGAATTTCATAGTATCTAACACAACAAATCCGAAGAAAATAACATCCCCTCCACATTTAACGACACCATACTACCAAATACATGTTTTACTATGCTTCTGCAGGGGACAAGACCCCCTGCATCCCCCATGCCCCCCACACACCCCTGTAAATTAAATATACCAACTCCAAGATTGCACTGCAGTGGGGAAAAGTTAATTTCCTAACTCCACAGTATCAAGTCCCCCCTCCCTGCAGAAATGTAGTAAAAAGTGTGTTTGGTGTCATTATATATCGTTATATGTGGAGGGAATGTTATTTTCATGTGATTTGTACTGTTAGATGTTATAAAATTCAGTGTTATGGGTTTTAGATGTTTTGGGTTTTAGATGTTCTGGTCTCAGTGTTATGACATTAGATGTTACGGGTTTTAGATGTTTTGAAGGGGACCCATACACACACACACACACACACATATATATATATATATATATATATATATATATATATATATATATATATATATATATATATATATATATATATATATATATATATATATATGTATATATATATATATATATATATATATATATATATATATATATATATATATATATATATATATATATGGTTCCCCTCTGTTTTGTCGAACCCACATTTGGTTGACAAATGCTAGGGTTGGATTAGACTATTGACTGGATAGTTGAACATCTGAATTACTGAGGTGATGAGAGTGCTTATGCATTTGTTTGGGTGTTAGGGTTAGGTGAGGGGTTAGATGTACATTTGTGTGCGAGTTTCTCTGTGTGTATATGTGTGCATGTGTTTTAGGGTTAGGTTTGGTATTTGATAAGTTTGTGTGTGCTTGTGTGTCTAAGTGTGTCTTGTGTAGTGATAGTGTTACAGGAAGATTTTTACTATATAAGATGTAGGGTTAGTATTGTGAACGGGGAAGGATTTGGGTTAGTGTTAGCACACATTATTAAGGTGGATAGGAGACTTCACTCTGGCCTTAATGTGATTTGTTATTTTCTTCTAACACTATGAATTTTTTTCATCACACACACACACACACACACACACACACACACACACACACACACACACACACACACACACACACACACACACACATGCTTGCATGTTTTGTGTAATTCTATTGTAGAGTTTGGTTGTCACCTGTAAAATTATTCTTTGGAAGAGAAGGTCTTTTGCCTTTGATTTCCAAGTCATGACTTATACTTGTGAATTTTACTCCCTCTACATTTATCCTGCAAAACACCCTGACTAATAAACTATATCCATATCACCACAATCAGCTGCACTGCACTGGAGAGATGATTGGTCTTAATAGGAATATAACAGATACAGGATGATGTATTAGTATGGCATCCGCAGGAGTCTGTGCAGTTCACTGCTATACACTCTGTTAAGTAAAGATATGACCAAAAGTTTATCCTGAGATTTTTTGTTTCCTAAGAAATTACAATTTAAAATACAATTATAACATGAATGTATCTTCACCATTATGCAGTTTTTGAATTATAGGTGTGGATTAAATATGCTCAAGAGGAAGAATAGCCAGAGCAGCACCAAAGCATAAAAGTTCAAACATTTCCACTCACATCTGCAAACAGGGAAATGATTCATATCCAGAAGGAGCTGCTTTTTTTGTTTTGTTTAGTAGCATATAAAACAGAAACCAAAACTACATATGAGTGACAGATACAAGTACTGAACTTTTTATATCAGAATTATAATGGTAAGCAGTGAAGATTCCCAAAATCATTTCATCTAAAAATTATTTTTTTACTGAAATGATTCCAACTTGAGCTAACTCAGTTTATATTGACTGATATGTTTATCTCTATAGTGTGCTCAGTTTTTTTATTAAAAAAAGAATAAACAAAGTAAAAGCTTTGCAAAAAGAAGAGATTATAGAATTAACTGACAATTGGGCAAAGTTCGAATCAGAATTGCTTGACATGTTGCAAGTTTGACCAATTATCATGTGACTATAATGTTAAATGAAAAAAAAACTGTTCAGGAAGTACAAGGTAAATACATAAATGAGAAACTGAGAGCCTATGTGTACATGTTGTATCTAAACATTTAAATAACTTCAAATCACTCTCAGTTACAGTGCAAACTGTGTTTTCACCTTTAGGACTGTCAGCCAAAGCAAACACTTCTGGTTCAATCAAACCAGATATGATGTACAGAGTGGGTCCTCCCAAGCAAGGTTGTAATCATGCAGTGATACTTGAACTGTCAATGACAGGAATAAACTGAGTTTTGCAAATCAGAAGAATCAAACTTTTTTTATTCAACCAGAGTCTGCTTAATATTATTCAATATCTTTCATCTATAGTCTAGACAAGGCAAACCTCCTGAAAATTAGAATCCACTATGGTTAAAGGGTAGAGGAACCAGATACAACATTATATATTAATCATAAAGGCCTACCTTTGATTTTATCTCACCCAAGGAAACAGAAGTAGAATGTGAAACACCAAATATTCTGTTGTGAGATGATAATAGGGTAGGAAATTATCCACATCAGTATAATGGACAATGCCTATTGATCCATGTTTTGGTAGGAGAGAACATCCATGTTGTATTAAATTGGGATTTTCTATACATTTACAAATATAACTTATTTAAGTATTAATGGATTAACCCACCAGTAAAATGAGACAATTATATTAAGATTGCAAAACTTGTCAAAGGAGATATAGTCTGCCTACAGGAAGTGCATATTCTAATATCAAAACACACTGCCTTAACAAATGTTAACGATTTAACTAAGTGGTATTGAACTCTCAAGGTGTTGTTTTTCTTTCTATTAAATATTTTTTATTGGAAGTATATAGAGATGTAAAGGACAGTCTATCTCATTCTACCTAATACAGAGAGAACATTTGTGAAGGGCAAGCCACTTAGGTCCTTAATTTTGAATTATCTTCAGTTTCAATGTTAACGATTTAACTAAGTGGTATTGAACTCTCAAGGTGTTGTTTTTCTTTCTATTAAATATTTTTTATTGGAAGTATATAGAGATGTAAAGGACAGTCTATCTCATTCTACCTAATACAGAGAGAACATTTGTGAAGGGCAAGCCACTTAGGTCCTTAATTTTGAATTATCTTCAGTTTCTCCTTTCTCCCTTTTCACTTACCAAATAAAAAAAAAATTCTAAGCTTGTTTCCTGCCTTTCCTGTAACTAGTTTAGTCCAGATACAGATTTGCTGTAACCAGGACTGTTTGTAAGCTTCTGAGTCCCCAAAGCCTTTCTGTGTTGGAGAGAAGCCTTCTAGCTTATCAGTGGGAGTGGTAAGCACTAGGTAGCCTATCTACCACAAGATTGGTTTCTGGCCCAGAAATTGTAGTTTATTGGCCATTTGGGCAGTTTTTCCATCTCTTTCAACTTTCTGGTTTAAAAGCCTGCATTTGTACTTGTTTCCCACCTTTCCTGTAAGTAGTCTAGTCCAGATACAGATTTGCTATATCCAGGACAGTTTGTAAGCTTCTGAGCCCCCAAAGCCTTTCTGTGTTGGAGGGAAGCCTTCTAACTTATCAGTGGAAGTGGTAAGCACTAGGTAGCCTATCTACTACAAGAGTGGTTTCTAGCCCAGAAATGGTAGTTTATTGGCCGTTTGGCAGTTTTTCCATCTCTTTCAACTTACTGTTTTAAAAGCCCACATTTGCACTTGTTTCCCATCTTTCCTGTAACTAGTCTAATCCAGATACTGATTTGCTGTATCCAGGACTGTTTGCAAGCTCCTGAGCCCCCCAAGCCTTTCTGTGTTGGAGGGAAGCCTTCTAGCTTATCAGTAGGAGTGGTAAGCACAAGGTAGCCTATCTACCACAAGAGTGGTTTCTGGCCCAGAAATTGTAGTTTATTGGCCGTTTGGGCAGTTTTTCCATCTCTTTCAACCTTCCGGTTTACGAACCCGCATTTGTGCTCATTTCCCACCTTTACTGTAATTAGTCAAGTCCAGGTACAGATTTGCTCTATCCAGGGCTGCTTGTAAGTTTCTGAGCCTCCCAAGCCTTTCTGTGTTGGAGGAAAGCATTCTAGCTTATCAGTGGGAGGGGTAAGCACTAGGTAGTCTATCTACCACAAGATCCACATACAGATTCTTAGTTTTAACACTTGAATGTTCTTATTTGTTCTTAGCACTTGCTTAGAACTTGTTGTTAGCACTAAATAAGCTACAAATTACTACAGCACTCAACCTTCCTTTTTACCTAGAGGAAAACAGTTTTTGTACTTACTTTCCTCACTTGCTTAGAGAAAAATAGCTCTTATACCCACTTTCCTCACTTGTCTAGAGGAAAGTAGTTTTTTTATTCAGGCATGTCCAGGGGTCAGCTCCCAGTGTTCTCTCCTGTCTATCTGATGAATCTGGGCATCCTGAGGCAGTGCAGCAATTGCCTCATGTACACAGACACCCCTCTCCTCCTACCACCCAACACCACAACCTGTGAGAGATGCACTTATCTAGCCAAACTGGAGGTAAAGCTCTCTCCAACTAAGACTGAACTTGACAGTCAAGGGGAGAAGGTAAACACTTGCACCACACCACCCTCATCACATAGCCCACTAGACCTACACCACCAAAATCCACACATAGAAACACAAAAACAGTCACAGAATTTCTCAATAATAATCTGCTCAAGCAACAGAGACCTCCAAAGCAGAAACGCAAGCAACCTCCACCCTCCCAACACAAACCAAGTGACACATAGCCCAAAGACTCAGTGTGCCAATAAACCACATCCGATGAGGGAAACCAACGTACCCCGCCACACTAGTCATAGGTGACTCTATAGTCAGGCAAACTGATGCTCCACTCACAAGGCTAAGCAAGGAGAAGGTTACTGCCAGCTGCCTGTCGGGTGCCGGGATCTGCCACATAACCCACACACTCCAGTCACTCCAAAACAAGTACAAATATGACTCTGTCATTGTTCATGTTGGTGTGAATGACCTGAGATGTACCTCCCTGGACTACATGAAAAGGGACATGGAAGAGCTCTCCAATCTTGTAGCCAAGGTAGGTATGACCCTAGCCCTGAGTAGCATCCTGCCATTGCCCAGAATGATACTGCAGTACAAGGATAAAATGATTGACTTCAAAAATTGGCTAAGCTTCTGGTGTCATTCTAAGGGTATCCAGTATCTGTCTGCCTGGGATGAAATGGTCAACAGACCACGATGCTTTGCCAAAGATGGCCTGCACCTGTCGCCCATGGGATTCTGGATACTGGCTAAGGATCTTGCTGCCCCTATAGTGCCTTTTTTAGGCAAGGTTCAAATGACAAATTCACCACCATAACAGGAACAGGCAAGCAAAAACTGAGGGCAATGCTACTCAATGCTAGAAGTTTAAATCTCAAAATGCACTCACTCGAGGAACTCCTTAAAATGGAGAATATTGATATCTGTGCAGTGAATGAGACCTGGTTCAAGGATCTAGAGAGCTCCCCTGCATTACCAGGCTATAACTCATACCACATCTTTCGGCCATCTAACCTAGACCAGAACACCAAAGGCGGAGGAGTGTCCATATTCATTAAGTATATCCACACCTCCAGGCTAGTTGCGCAGCATAATGAATCTGAGGTTATCCAAATGCAACTAATTCTGGGGCAAAACTGCAATCCAGATTGTAGATTGCTACAGATCCCCCACCATGCCCCAGGATTCCCACTCCTCTTTTCTTGATATACTGGAAAATATTAGGTTTCAACCAAACACCCTAATAATGGGCAATTTCTCCACCTTTAACTGAAAAAACTACTCATGACCTAACTCCTTCGCTCAACGCTTTTAGGAATTCATAAATTCCAATGCCCTGGATCAACTTATCCACACCCCCACCAGGGGCAAAAATATCCTAGACCTAGTCATTACCAACATGAGTGACCAGTGTTCCACACCTAAAATCAACTCCTCGTTGGTCAGATCCAACCATAAGGTAATTACCCTAGATATCCACATCCCGCCCTCACCCACCATTAAGGAAACCACAGTAAAAAATTCTCCAAAGCCAACTTCAGTCTTCTTAAGACAGAAGTGGCGAACTTCATGACACCCATGCAGATGGACGACACAGTTACGACTGCTGAATCCTACACAAATGCACTCTATAAGCACTTACAGGAGTGCATGGATCATGCTATCCCAAACAGAACCAATACACTATCCTCCAATAAAGGAAGCCAATCTGGTGTTCCCCTGCCATAAACAAACTCTACAACAAAAGGAAGAAACTGTTGCAAAAGAGAGTAAAATCCCATGAGTGGAAAAGCTCTCTGGTCAGCCTCAGTAAGAACCTGAGATCCCTTCTAAGATCCTCCAGAGCTAGCTATGAAAACAAAATCACCACTGATTCTAAGGGCAACAACAAAGCATTATATAGCTATGGCAGGAATCTCAATGGCAACACCCAGATCTGCTCTAAGTTACAGCACAATGGCACGAAAATTACAGAACCAACTAATATTGCCAACATCCTGGCAGATAGGTTCAGTGCTAACTTTACCCCCCTCTCACCCCCTAAAGGGCCCATATCTATACAGGAAGAATGCAGAGCCCCTGTAATCATGTCTATGCAGGTAAAAGCAGCACTCTCTAAAACCAAAAACACAGCATCCATGGGACAACATCCCAGGCTGCGTTTTACACAAACTTCGAACGAACTGGCTCCCCACCTAAGTACCATGTTCAATCATAGTCTCACATCAGTCATTGTGCCCACTGCATGGCACATAGCAACAGTTATCCCATTCAACAAAGGGGGAACCACCACTGATCTTGGGAATTATTGCCCTATTAGCCTGATGAGCCTGGTCTGCAAGGCCATGAAATGTATCATCATGGAACTCATAAACAAAGACATTCGTAACCCCCAAACTCCGGATCCCACCCAGTTCGGGTTTGTGAAAGGCAGATCATGCCTTCTGAACCTGATCAACTTCTTTGAGGCAGTCACCAAAGCCGTAGATGAGGGAAAGGTGGTTCACACAGCCTATCTTGACCTTGCCAAGGCTTTCAACATCATCCCCCATTCTGGAATTATAGCTAAACTCACTAAACTAGTTATAAATCCCTACATCACAAGATGGGTTGCCAACTGGCTCACTGACTGAACCCACACTTTAAAAGTTGCAGACTCCAAATCTGACTTCAAATCAGTGACAAGTGGAGTACTACAGGGTTCAGTCCTAGGACCTCTCCTGTCTGGTATCCACTTCTCTGAAGTACAGGCTAACACAGAAGGCCTCTGGCTAATAAGGTTTGCAGATAATTGCAAACTAGGAGCCATGGTCACGTCCCCAAATGATGTGTACATCCTACAGAAGGGCCCCACTGAGACAGATGCCTGGTGTCAGAGCCATGGCCTCAAGCTCAATGCCAAAAAGTGCATTGTCATCCCCTTTGGTAAAAACTCTGTACCCATGAACTACCACAGTCTACTTAACACTGAATGTGTAATAAGAGACCTTGGGACCCAGGTTGACAGTAGCCTCTCCTTTGATAACAACATTGCCACAGACATCAGGAAATCCTTCTATATGGCACACCTCATCACAAAAGGGTTCTCATCCAGGAAAAAAAAGCACATTTTTCCCCTCTACTCGGCGCTCATTAGACCTATCATAGAGTACAATGCCCCTTTTGGAATGTACCTCACAAGACATCTGCAGCAGCTGGAAAGGCCACAGAAGTACCTCACAAAGAGGATTACTGGCCTCAAACAGATGCCCTACACTGACCATCTCAAAAAACTCCAGCTTTACTCCATAGCATATCGCCTGCTCCAAGGAGATCTCTGCCTCACAAATAAAACTATGTTAAACCCAGAGCTGTTGGACATGCTACAACTAAAGAAATCCCAATCCCTCCTAGCTACATGCTCTTGGGACCTAAACTTTGTCACCACAATAAACAGGACATGCTGGAGGGATAGAGTCATATCCCAGAGTCTTCCAATACTCTGGAACAAGCTACCCATCTATGTCAAGCAAAGTTCCTCATTAGCACTCTTCAGGAAAAATCTTGACGAGTGGATGGGAAATAGGAAATACACCCCGGGGATCACTTCCGTGGCTCTGCTCAACAAGGGCACAGGAAATTAACTTTCTTGAATGGCATAAGCCAGGAAACCTTGTTGGCTAGGCTTACTTAGGTCCTTGGGCCAATAGTTTAGTACCTACCTATGAACCTATGAACCTATAAATATCATTTGCTTACTCTTTGATCAGCTTGTTCTCGTTTTTCAAATTATACCACTTTTCTTGGATTTGGCAATTGGTCTTTTTTATCTGACCATTCAATTTATAATTTTGCAGGAAACTTTACTATTGACTTTTCTAATGCAGTAATGGATAGGAAAAGGAGTGTTATGTATAATGTTTCAGGAAATATTTCAGTTTTTAGATGTCTGAAAATTTAGATTTCCTCAACAGTGAGGACATAACATATAAATTTTAGATATCAAATTTCTCCAAGGCTAGATGTCTTTCTGGTTTCAAGTGATTTAATTGAATACTTAAGGGAGGCAGTAATTCTACCATGAGTTTTTTTTTCTTTCTGATTATGCTTTATAATTGGTTAGCTTTTGTTCATAGAGAATAACATATCTTTCTGCTTTCTTTTTTTATAAGTAAGTGTTTAAGATTTACAAGAAAGCATTAATGGAAGTAATACATTTTGGGGAAGATAATAATCAAGATGAATGGTTCTTCTTTAACTGGGGGGCATCTTTTAAAGCACATAAAGCTGAAATTTCATTGCAATGTACTCAAAGCGTTAGATATAGGAAGAGGTAATTATTAGGAAAGCTTATTACTTAGGGGCAAAAAAATGAAATGCTGCACTTAAAGCAGATTTAATTTCAGTAGTTCTCTAACAGAAATATATGGGTAAAGCAGACTTTTATAAAGTTAGGAAAAATGTTACTAGGAAATAAAGAACATAGTTCATTTGTTAAAGTCCTATTTAAGGATAGTAAAGTGAATAATTGTACAACATGGACTAGAACTTCATTAGTTATATCTGCAGAGATGTAGGACCTTCTTTAAATATTTATGGAATGTTATAATGAGATTTTTGAAGACTCCCTGCTACATCTTTATATAGTAATATGTTTTCAGTCTATAAGTTTAAAAAAAAATGAAGCCCTGATTCCAAAAATAAATATAACATTTTATAATAATAAAGTCCTGATTCCTGATTCACTTCCCAATGAATTCAGTAAAAAATGTTGCTGGGGAAATTCTTTCAAAACTAGTAAAGTTAATAATCGGGTGACAACAGGGGATTTACCAGATACTTACCTTTCCTTAACAAATACATTTAATTCAGAAAAGATACTGATAGAATAAATACATCTATGAGCATTTTACACTTTAAAATTTGGGGTATGACATTAATTTAGAATGTATTTTTTAAATATTAGTACCTAAAATTAGTAACCACTTACACCAATATCAATTTGTATTTGTTTGAAGGAAAAGAAGAGCAAATTCTAATCAAATGCTACAAGTTACATAATTATTTTATAACAATAATAAGATCAGTTTATTTCAAGATGCTACTTCTGTTCATTATGTACCTGAATGCATTTTATTTAATTAATTGGAAATAACTTTATTTGATATTTCAAAATTAAAATTTCCCTCTGCTTTATTTAATTTAATCAAATTATTTTTTTTTTTGAAGTGAAATACTTTTCCAATTTTAACTCATCAGAATCAATAATTATTCCTTAAAATCCTGGTGTATCTTAAGTTTTTTTCTTGTCTTGACATTTTTCTTTTAGCTATTAATTATTTATTAAAAGCAATTGATTAGGATCCTGCATTGTTCCTAGTAAATAGCAATATCCAAAAATAAAGAAAGAAATGTGCTGCTTTTAGGTTCATAGGTAGGTACTAGGCTATCTGCCCAAGGGCATTTATAAGCCTAGCCAGAGTGTGTCAGCTTTCGCCGCCCCATTGATTAATTAACTGAGCCTCTGTCAAGCAGAGCCAATGAAGTGATCCCAGGGGTATATTTTCTGTTACCCATCTACTTGTATAGGTTCATAGGTAGGTACTGTCGATGATTTACTTCTGAAAATGTCTAAAAATGTTTGTATATACATCTTCCTTACACAAAATGTGTTTTTTTAAATAATTATAGATTTCAGGGGTTATAATGCAAACTCTGACAAATCTAAACTGTTTATTTCTACTCTGTTAGGTGGCTTTTATCTAATTCCTGAATTTTACAGAGATATATTTCTGGTGTGAATATATTCAAATGACCCACAATATACAGCTTCAGAGCATTCATATTACCTCTGTTTGAAGATCAAGACATAGATTATAAATTATTGCATACTAAAATATTGTTTATAAAATTATTTTTTTCAACTTAAAACACATATATATTGTGATCGTTTTTATTTTTTCCTACAGAGTACAATATTTCTATCCAACTTAATTGGTAGGCTAACATTTAAAAGAATTTGGTTTAACTTTTGGGAGGGGCAGAAGTCCAGTGATTCCATGGGACTTAATGATTCTAAGCCTGAGGTCTAAATGCAATATAAGTGTCCCCAAAATAACTACTTTATGCCCCTTATGGTTAATTTTATCCAATGAATTATAGGATTTCTTGAATATTGGTCTGAAATTCTAAATAGTTTTTGACAGTTCCATATCTCAACATTGTTGGAAATATTCAATTCTAATACTTCTTGGAAGATTTACATGAAGAACATTTGATGTCTCTCAAATAAATTGATTATTTAACGGAAATCAAATTTCCAATTTTTGCATTCCCTGCTCTATCTGGACACGCACACACGGCACACACACACACACACACACACACACACACACACACACACACACACACACACACACACACACACACACAACTAACATAGAGTAACCTCATTTTTTTATTTTTAATTAGGAGAAATTTGGTTTGCTGACTAGTTTGAGGGAGTTTTCAGTTAAATAAGGTCCACATAAGGTCTGCACAAGATTAAATCCAATAAAAAAAGTTTAGTGCATTGGTATATTGGATAGTAAATTCATAGGCTCATAGGTTTATAGGTGTTTACTAGGATAACAACCAATAGGACACTCTAAACCTAGCCATGCAACCCAAATGTGACCCATAAATTTGATATGTAGGGGTGATTTACTGACTGCCTATGTCCATCAGAGACAAAGGTTACAGACCACTGGTAAATGTTCAGTTACCCATACATTTCTGTAAATTGTGCTTAAATAGGGAACAGGATTAACTCTGTTTCACATGGATGGGGGAGAATGGCCTGTTCAAGAGAAACATATTTTTTCTTCAGCATGTCCTACTTATGTTGCAAACAAAATGTAGGTCTTTTAATCTAGTAGTCATGATACAGTTAGTTTTGTTTATGTCTAAAAGGTACATCAACACAGGGTCTAGGATACCTTGTATGCCAGGAAACATTCATGTCTCTGAAGTCAGTATGACACTGAATAAAGATATATATATATATATATATATATATATATATATATATATATATATAGATATATATATATATTAGTAAAGCATTCATAAGTACTTTATTAGCAATCAATAAAGCAATATGGGAGTTCAAATGGAGAGATGATAAAAAACAGCAAACAAAAGATAATAGTATTGCTGAAATTTAATTCATCCTCAAGTCTTGTTGAGTACCTTCATGAGGTGGACCCTCTTTTTACAAAATCTCACTAAGATGACACTGATATATAGGCTGTATTTTACATAGCATATATCACAGAGAGAGGCAGATAAAAAAATAAAAAAATACAGCTAGGTGTGCAAGTCCCAGGATAAATAAAGTGCACTACCCGAGTACGCGAGCTAGTGCCAAGACTGGAAAATATCAGTCTGTAGTATCCTCAAGACATGCATACAATCCTAGAATGGAGTTAGGCCATGCTCAGGAGAAGATAGCCCTCCTGTTACAGAAGGAAGTATTAGTGCATGAAAAACACAAAAATTGACATCCCAGAAAAGAGCCATAGCAATGATAGAGTGAACTATTGATGATAACAAAGAAATTATGCATTATTACTATTATGCAAGAAGTCCAAAATTTCCAAGTAGAAGATATTCAAAAAGATTAAGAGGGAATTACTGGTAAAAAATACTTGCACAAGAATAGCTGTCAAGAGCTTCAGATGCAAATTTATGTTCATTGATACAACAGATGCATGAAAACATTATATAGACCAAGAAACTTTGAGTCATTTGGAAAAATAAGTGACTGAGGAAGTGCAAAAATATAAACAACAAAATCTATAGATTTTTGAAAGGTGTAAAAAAGAATGATGGACATGAGAAAGAAAGAGAGATCTGATATGATTCAATATTTATATAAAGGAGAAAGTCTAATTAATCACTGCAAAAAAAAAAAAAACAGCTCCAAAGATATTTGAACAGAAATACAGAAAAGGCACCCAAATTTGTAAAATTTCACAGTACAAAAAATAAGATCACAAATGGGCAGTAGCATAGCTAGGGTGGGCGAGAGGGGCAACTGCCCTTAACGCCAAGTGTTGAGCGGCTCAATCAGCCAATTCATATTGCTGTTTTAATACAATACTGGCTTTTAACAGCCAGTGTTACATTTATGGTCAAACTTGAAGACTGCGCTGCATGTGTGGTCTAATCTATAGCAACTACAGTTGTTACTGTGCAGAAGTAAAAAAAAATATATATATATATATATATATATATATATATATATATATATATATATATTATTGTAACTACAATTTGAGTACTCTAACATATAAACTGCAGCAACTGCTTGCTACATTTGTAGCAAGCAATTTGATATGGTTTAAATGATTTTTTAAAACCAAAACAAGAGTGCAGTAGTGTTCCATGCAGTCAGGGTGTATAGTCTAAACAATTTGCTACAGTTTAATAGAAGATTTTTTTTAATAAAATATGTTAAAGGAGGGTTGGGGCAGGGCACAAAAACTGGACCTGAATGTCTGGGGCAGGAGGGAGGGAAGAGTGTGCCATGCAGCTGGCTACTTGGTTGGTATACCACAATAAGGACATCTGTTTTTTTTTTTTTTCTCTTCAATGGAAGCGCTGGGGGGATGGGGGTATACATCTAACTGTAATAAGATGATAAGTTATATGTACTGGCTTATTAGAGTAAAGTGTTTTTTTTTTCATTCATCACTCAGCTCAGGAGGTGGGGCACTGTTTCATAGGACTGGCCCAGGCTGCTAGCTGAACCATTCTGCAAAGGGGAACATAGAACAGAATATTAGTAAAATAGAAGCTAAACAAACAGAAGCTGAAGTTATGGAATGCCTGCAAAGTGAAGAATTTATTGTTGAATTCTAATACAGGATAAGTCATAGGATGATGGAACAATGAGTCCCCAAGGTAAGGAGAAACAGGTGGAGTTGGAGACATCTGAAGAAAATATATGGACATAGTAAATAAAATATTTAATATGGTGCTGTATTTATGCAAATGAGAAAGCAAAACTAATCAATACAAGAAAAACTCAAATAAAATGCAACAAAGATGTTTGAAGAAAAACAAAGGAAAAGGCATCTAGGTATGGAAAATTCCACAATACAAAAATAAAAAAACAAAGGGGGAAGTAGAAAAGAGAATTAGTAATGGAGAAGTTAATAAAAAAGAAACTGAAGTTGTGGATTACATGTGAAGTGAAAGATTTAATGTAGAAAATCCAACTCTGGTAATGACTCAGCATGATGGAACAACACATTCCCAAATTAAGGAGAGACAGGTGGAATTGGAAGCACATGATCACTTGACACATGAAAATGCTCTGGAGCCTTACCAGTACAAAAGTTCAGTTGGAATTGCTCAGCAAGGGAAGCAGCAGGAAATAATGACAAATCTGACTCAGTCAATGTTGTGGAGTGATAAGTAAGTGAGTTCCAATATGAAAGAGTTACAGATAATGCAGGATGTAGCTGAAGAGAATATGTCACAGGAAGATATTCTGGAACTTTCTGTAGAATGCCCACAGGAAAAGGAGAACAAAGAGTATGCCATGTGTTTAGAAGAAAATGATCTAAGGAAAGAGTTGCTTTATTTAATAGATATGGATAGACATATTAAGATTGTTGCAAGATCTAGATTACAGAAAAGTCAATAACACCCAACATGTTAGAAGTCTGATAAAACAAATGAATATAATAATCAGGACTATTGATAGAAATTCACATGGTATAACAGAATTAAATAGGATATATTGCTTTGCAGCTAAATTGATATAAGATGAAGTCTTATCAGAAAAAACACAGGACGGGGGCATGGCCAAGATGCCAGTTTAATAGCAACATAAATAAATATCTCTGCTTAGATTTTAATATCCTGACAGGAAATATACTTTAAGTTTTAGAAAAATCTATCTAAAAGTATACCGAAAGATAGATTAACATAGATTATTTATTATTTTCTAAAAAGTAACACATAGTGAAGAGAATTTTTTAATTATTCCTGTCAAGAAGTTTTTTACTGGAGATCTCAACCTGAGCAACTTGAAGAACCCACACCAGGAGAGTGCAGTAAAAAAGAACTACATCTTATAATAACAAACATCCAAGAACTGTCACTAAAAATGGACACATTTGAAAACAAAATGGATATTATCAAACAAGAATGCAATAAACACCCAGAACTTCTAAATGGAATAGTAGAAAAACAATCTGAACAGATTCTTGCCTTAGAGGAATCAGTGACTGACCTAGATACTAGAGTGACAGAAAATTAACATCACAATGAATTTCTTCTGAAACAAAACACCAGGCTGATTGAGAAACTGGAAGACCTTGAAAGTAGATCAAGGAGAAATAACATAAGAATATGTGGAATTCCTGTGAAAGAAGAGGGTGCTAACATGATTCACTTCCTCAATAATTGATTTTCATCAGCACTAAACATGCCTGAATTCCTCTCATTTGGAATTGAGAGGGCTCATAATTCCCTGGCAAATCAAGCTTCATCTCTGAGTTCATCTAACCCCAGGTCTACAATAGTGAGATTTCTTTCCTCACAAGACAAGGACTTAGAGCTGAAATCAGCTTGGACTAATTCCCCTATCAAGATGGGTGAAAAGTTATTTGTTTTTACAATGACTACACCTCTAAAGTCATATCTAGAAGAAAGGAGTGTGTTCCTCTAATTAAATCCTTGAAAAAAGTCAATATTACGGCTTAAATTATTTTTCCCGCAAGAATAAAATCACCTTGTCAGAAGGAGTGAAGATATTTGATTCCCTACAAGAAGCAGTAGATTTTATCCAAAAGAAGAAAATACTGTTGGATATAGAAGAAATTGAATAGTCATCCCAGAGATTGAAGAGATAGGCAACAACAAAAAAGGATGGTCTATGAAGGAAGGAGCAAACAAAACTAAGAAACTAAAGGACAAATAAACAAATTCCTTCTAATTTTAAATGCTTTGTTTTATGAATCATAATATATTTGATTCTGGAAAATCTCTATACTATAAAGTAATGTGAATAATTTTTATTATTAACTTTCTCTTATCCTTTCTGTATCTATTTCTTCTAATTGCATATAGTACTGAGCATTTAAATAACACTTTTTTATTTATCTCTCTTTTTTCTTCCTAATGTTTCTTTTCTCTCTTTTCCCCTTTACAAGTACTGTACATATTTTTACCTTTTAAATATTTACAAATAATACATGTCTTCTAATTCTTCAGCAATAGTATAATTTGACTTAATACCAAATTGCATTTTTCTAGTGAGTCAGTGGTGGGGTAACACTATTTTTCTGATTAGTGTTTCTAACTAGATGTTTTACACTCTTTGTTTAGATACATATAAACATTAATACAGTACATTAATGGTGTTTTATAGATTGCTAAATATAAGTTTTATATATATATATATATATATATATATATATATATATACACACACACACACACACACACACACACACACACACACACACACACACATACACACATGCACATACACACACACACACACACACACACACACACACACACACACATATATATATATATATATATATATATATATATATATATATATATATATATATATATACTAGGTTATTTTTTTCTAAATAGCTGCTTTTATATGAAAGGGTTAATTTTTTTCATGATGATGTTTTGTGAGGAAAGTCGTAGTCTGTTTCACTGTTCTCATTGTGGAGATTCATGACATGCACTGACAAGGCAGACTGAATGTTTTTTACTTTATTTTATTTTATCTTATTTTATTTATTTACTTTCTGTAAAATCTGAAAGCTTCAGAACTTGAATTTCCTGCTGAAAATGCTTTTTTCCTCAATAGAGACCACACCTGTTGTCCATGAGCCTATTTAGATACTTTTTAACAAGTTTATGAAGCTGCAGCTTGAGGAAACAACAGCAATGACATCATTTGACCTTTTGAACTTGTTAAATGGTTCTATTTAGAAATATTTTCTCTTGAAATTCTGTTATCCTTCCCTTAGATACTTTAAATCGTAAATGATTAATTCTGATGGAAGTGTTTGACTCCTTTGAAAATACCTATATTCTTTTATAGATGCATACATTCTGCAATTTCACTGACTCTATTAGTAACTAAATGACATCAAGTGAACTAGGAGCTGCATTAGAAAACTCATTCCCCGGGATTCATGAAACTTGCGCCAGGCGCACGCATAACGTAGGCGTTACAACGCCAGATATGACCACCGAGTGATTCAGGTACGATCCAAATCCACGTGCACTACTGGCGTGCACCGGATTTGCGCCGCCTCCGGCGTAGGTATGTTAAACACCCCATGTGCGGTGTTGCACCATGCAAATGAAGGCATATAGCGATCCACGAAGTGGCGCAGGCGTAGCATAAGGGCACGGCAATGTAAACCAAAAAAAAAACGGTTTACATTTACCCAAACATGACATAGAAGTAACGGAAGGCTGTCAATGTCAGGTATCACACTGTTGCCATATGCCAATGGCGAAAGACACAGAGAATGTCAAAAGAAAACATGCACAACACGTAAACAATGACATAAATGGTATGTCCTCAGAAACACACAGCAGAACCCCAGGACATGTCCGCGGAAGGTGCTAAACAATGAAATAATATGACAATGTCATAAAAGCGCAGTGTAATACACATCAGCTTCAAAGACACAATACACCATGGTATGCATGGAAAGCCACATCCACGGTGCAAGGGTTGCCAAGGAGTCGCGGCAGTGTTCGGCGCGGTAACTATGAATTAGTAGTCAATGCCATGCAAATGAGGCAGATGATACTGAATCGCAAAACCCCCGCCGGCGTAAGGCTGGACCAAATGGCGCAGCGGTAATACACTGAGGAGTGGCTCAGAGGGAATACATGTCAACCGCAGAGGGGTGTGCCACTGTAGGAGGAAGTACATTGGAACCCAGCAAACATGGGCTGTACATCGCACATCACAGCAGCAGGACCGGCGTGTGTGGAAATAGTTAAGCTGAGAGCACACAATGCGTGCAGAGATGCATATGCACGAGGATGACTACGTTCCCTTAACCCAGTCATGTGACGCCCGCCCCGTCAACAATAACGGATACAGGAAGGTGATGCTGAGAATATGAGGAAATGCGGAAGCAGTGAAATTGGAGTAGTAATGAGCAATCAACACCAATCAACGCACAAAGGCCAATTGGTGGCAGCTGACAACTCTGCATGCAGAAACCTGCAAAACGGGATAGGGGAGGCATATGAATGCAAAGAAAGTAGAGTAGGTAGCAGATTGCAAAGAGTGAAGAACCGATACAGCAGAGCCAAGTAGACAGGCAGCATAACGGCGGTGGCAGACAAAACGCACGATATGCCATGTCCCAGAAACTACACATGACAGGGCTCTGCAGGATGCAAGCCAGGAAATAGTAGGCGCAACGTGCAGAAACAGTAAGGTAAGGTCGAAAGCTAATACAATGCAGGAAAGAGTAATGCAACACCAAAGGCAACAGCGCTGCAGTGCCAATGGTAAAACATGGAAGATAATCCACAGATATGGCCGCACAGACACACCCTATGATATCACCGGGTGTATAGCACAACAGTATAAAGTGTGAATGCACACAACACACAGCCGTGTATTCCCAAATGCCGCACTCTAGGTGTAAACACATGGGGAACTTTTAAAATGTACATGTTGGGTGCCGCCGTGGCCGTGATCCATCAGCATGTGTTAGAGACAGATGGAGTTGTGGAGGAGGGTGCCGACAACTACCGTAGGCCTCAGAGGAGAAGGAGAGTGTTCAGACCAAGGGTAACCTACCAGAGGCTACAAGACCTGGAGATAGTAGAGCGTTACAGGGTGGATAGGGACACTCTACAGCAAATAGCGGAGCTGTGCCGGCCACGCCTGAGAACAAGAAACAACAGAGGGGAGCCCATCCCAGTGGACACAAAGGTATGTGTAAGCTTGTGAATACTGGCCACAGGTACCTTTCAAAGGCCAACTGGGGATATAATGGGTATCTCACAGGCATCAGCATCCAGGGTACTACACCAGTTTCTAGATGCCATGTTACCACATGCCAATGAGCATATATACTTCCCCAGATCTCAGGAGGAGTTGGCTAGCAATATGCGTCACTTCCACCGTGTGGCACAATACCTGGAGGTACTGGGTGCGATAGACTGTACGCACATACAAATCAAGTCACCACCTGGGGAGCAGGGTAGACGCTACATAAACCACAAGGGATTCCCCTCCATCAATTGCCAGGTCGTGTGCAATGCGCAGGGCATTATCATGGATGTGTGTGCTGGCAGCCCTGGAAGCTACCACGACTCCCATATCTGGCATGCCTCACAGCTGTATCAGGTATTCACCAGGGGGGACATCACACAAGGCCACCTTGTGGGGGATGCTGGCTATGCACTGGAGCCGTGGATGATGACTCCCATCAGAAATGCACACACATACATGCAAGAACGCCATAATGAGGCACACGCACAAACCAGAATAATCATAGAGCGTGTGTTTGGGATGCTGAAATCACGGTTCCGGTGCATAGATACATACGGTGGAGCCCTGCAGTACTCTCCAGGCACATGTGCCCACATATTCATAGTATGTGCCATGCCACATAATATGATCCTGCGGAAGCAGCTGCTGCAGGGACATAATGGTGAAGGGCCACAAAGCCCACCACAACTGCCAAGGCCAGTACAGGCACAGAGGGTTCAGGACCATGAACACACTGTGCCAGCCCCAGTAGGCAGACGGAGGTGTACCCAATATGCCTATGCCCTGGCAAAGAGGGAACGTATAGCACATACTCTGACAGCGTAGGCCCCATGGACTGACAACTCCCTACCTCCGCACACAGTGAAATGGACGGCACACAAACATGGCCACCCGTAAAGTGTACAGTATGGGTGGTCCCATGTGTGACTCCAACATAGGCAGCACCCAAACACCGCACACCCAACAGTTAGTGGAGCATGGAACGCCAACACCTGAACCGTATGTGGGTCCTACAGCAGACGGCGTTGCTGTATGCTGCCATGTTCGCTGCAAGGTGTATACATATAGACATGTACATATGTGCATATACAGATATGGAGATAGATATAACCACACACATAGAAATATATGTACACATATACATATAAAGTACAACAGGTAAGACAGGGAATGAGAGGGATGCAAGGTGACAGAGAAGTAACACGCGATATCTGTACATAGTAAACATAGTGAACTACAACCTGAGCATCCGGGAGGTTTAACAGAACAGGAAACCGCCACCCATGGAAAGCTCAACATATTGAAATGCATAACCGCGAGTCGGGATGATTGCCAGGCCACAGTACAGTAACAGTACATGTGCGGGTAATACTATGATGATATGAGGGTGGAGGTAGACACTGCTGCCGGTGATGCGGGCCACGCAGGTACTGTGTGCAACCATCCCTGTGACTGCTGCAGTATGTGCACGTGTGCGGTGATGGTGCTGTGTGTTCCACTGTGCGAGTGTAATGTGTGTGCCACTGTAAAATGTGTATGTTGGTGCCATGTGACAGGCGGAGTGGAACAACATGTGTAGGCATACAGTATAGGAACCACAGGCGTATGTACACCAGTACTCCCAAAGTAGTACTGAGAGCCCCTCCCTGGCTAGGCGTGTGGAGACATATAACGATGCAAAGTGAAAATGTCCCAGAATGTACCACAGGAATATAGCCAACATGAAATGGAAAGGACGTATGTAGAAATCCTGACCGTATGTATGACACTGATATGCTAATTGCAAAATGATACGTCGGCAAAGTCACACAGCAATAGCTATGTACGCATATGCTACCCCGGTACTGATCATGGCCACGTATCAGCCCGTAAACACCGCTGTCTGTTCTACAAGTGTCAAACAAGCAATCGCCACCTGAAGAGGTGGCAACCACTAGCAAATAGGCCGTCCAAAGTACAGGACCACAATGACTAAATATCCGGGACAGAATGACAATGGATAGTCGTCACGTACAAACAACCACAGATATACCACCGATGTGACGGAGGAATACATGCAGGAAGCACATACGCAGGCGATACCAACACCACATGACAACAACACTACCTACACTCCCAGAACAACAGACAAGTAACTGCCAACTTCCCAGGCAGGGATGGAGCACACAGACAAGCATACCGTGTATGTAGAGATGCAAGGCCCACAACCCGTATCCGTCACCTACAACCTCCGATATTCCCCATCGCACATATCAAAGGGATACAAGCTGTAATAGCAGCACAAACATACAGGCAGTCAATGACAGCTGCATAACCGCAACATCTCGAGTGGGAAACACTAGCAACAGCGGATGCAAACTTGCATCCGTTGTTTAAAGGAATACAACAGCTATGTTACACATCTGAATGCAAGACGCCATCAACATACGCCGTCAGGACAGGGACACCCACATGTCAAACAGAATACCATACCCAACACACACAATCCACGGCTAACACCAGTGCGAAATGTACCTGACGCCACACATAGTGGCTGCAGTTACACATAACATAACACAATACAGACCATCTCCATGAAGGTAGGGCAAATAACCAACGCCCAGGTGAGGAATGCAACCATGCCCTAGTTATGACGCATAATGTATGAATGGAGTAGATGCACAGGTGATATGCGCACAAGTACACACTGAGGAACAGCCATTGGTGTGATGAACCCACATGTTGCAGGTAACGACGGATATAAGGATGACTCCCGGGATATTCAAACCGTATGCTCATACCGAACTACAACCTACAAATGGATATAGTGAGAAAACGCAATAGCGAGACACGTAATGAAAACGGAAGGAAACACATAAAGGTATGTAGAACCCACGATATGTACGGAGTGTAACGCATGATGTGTATGAGGAAGCTGCACTGTATGTGAACGGTGTTTGTAAGTAAGGATACTTGTACATAATGCAGAGAGTGGTGAAAGGTGGTTATGTAGTGCTATCCTGCTGAGCATACCAATGACTGTGGACACCGTGTGCACAGCAGTGGGACATCATGTACACAGCCAGGATAACACAAGGGCTGCCACAGGGGGGCAGAACACAGAACAATGCCACACCACATGCCGATGCTGGCAGTGGATGTCCAACAAGGAAGTGCCATAGCAGGGGATAGGACATGTATGTATACTGTCACAGCACACATGTGTATGGGCATATACCGTCGATGTCATATGTAATGTGCGCACAATGTGCACGTATGCCTTGCAGTAGGGGATACTATGTCAACTATGTGTAATGTAAAGCTGTCATGGTGGATATGACAGACATCATACACAGTATCACAGGCATATCATGCATAATGGAGTTATGGCCTATTGGTATGTACAATAACAGGATATGTATGGCCTGTACATATGGGACAGAGTAGTAGCATAATAGCCATCTGAAATGGAAGGAACACCAAGTAACCATGGATAAACGATCTGTAGCAGGTGCAATGTGGGCAACAATGAAGTCCGGCAGGTCCATGTGTAAACACATGTGCAGTGGACACAGTAGTGTCACCTCCCATGGTAGTGTCCAGTGAACAGAAGAGGTGGGTGTCAACTGCATGTCTACACAGTACTGCTGCTGTGGTGGTACCATGACTACGTGTCACTCAAATAGCAAGGGAGCTATCACATGAACAGTGCCACTGTGTGTCCTTGTGGGATGTGCACAGGACCTATGTTCCTCAGCATGGTGTGTGTTGTGTCTGTGTAACACAGAAGCCCAGCCCATGCAATGTGGCATGTGTGCACATATCCATGACTGGTGCATTCACACTGCCCACTGCAATTGCCATGTATGAGTACTACATGCATCAGTAATGTGGAGGACATGGTCCATGTCAGAGCAGAAGACACCCCTGTGTATGTGGTATGCAGATGTGTACAGATGTGTTACCCGTCAGTCATCCACAGATGTAAACTGTCTGAGCCTGGTACACATCATGGCATGATAATGCTGTGCCATGTAAAGTCGTAGCCATCGTGGAAGGTACACCACAAATGTGGTATTGTAACCCTGCCCGTGTGTAGATGTGTGTATGCCACAGGTACAATGGCTATCTATGTACCAGCAACATACACAGTACAGATAGGTGTGGCCCTGCAGATGTGTACCCATGCCACAGTGGAATATGGCAACCACAGCACCATGTGGGGCATGTGTCTGTACAGCAACCATGTACAATTTGATATGCATGTACGGGGACAGTATCCATGTGATACTCAGTGGATGAATGTTGCCATGCAAAGGTGATGTGCATGCACCATGTGTCATGCATCCTGATGCCATGACACCCACATGATGTATCTGCCACACCGACACCCATACAGTTGTTATCTGTATGAGCTGGTGGAGCTATAATGGTGCCAGGTATGTAGATGTGGGATATCTAGGCATGGACAGTACTCTGTGACAGCATGTTGTGTATGTAAGCAAATAGTGAACATGAGGGGGCCCATGACTGAGGACTGTGTAATGCCACATGTACCTGACATGTAGTAGGTAGCATGATATGCTGGCACCACTGTGTGTCCTGCCCAGGAGTCATACAGCCTAACATCCTGAGACACAGGGTATGATGTGATGGTGGATGTGTACATTGCCAATACCAGAATGTGGAATGGTGCTGAAGGCCAATCTGAGGACAATGTCTGATCTGTTGCCCTCTGTACTACACCAAACACCCATGCAATGGTACGACAGGTGGCCAGCATGTGTATGTGGCGTGCTGTGGCACACAGAAGCCCAACAAGGGTGCCAGTAAAGGCATGGAGGTCATCAATGAGTGTGTGAAGCACGTTTGTGAGGATGTGCCCCAGTGCCATACAGAATGGCCCAGTCATGGGTGTACGAATGCAGTCCCACACTGCAATGCAGTGCCACCCATGTGTAGTGCGATAGATGCGGCAGTGTGACGGTCAAGGTACACAATGTCCGACAACAGGCTAGCAATGAAGTCAGTGGGCTGGTGTGGAGACACATACCAAACAGGTTGGCGGGACATAACAGCTAGGGAGCTCGGAAGGTGACATCAGGACAGTGTCTTAGGACATAACGTGTGCATGGCAGTACCATGTATGTATCCACAGGGACATTACGATGTCCATGTATGGATTGCAACCCTGTAGTGAGTGAGAGTGTGTATTGTTGGTAGGTACACCATTGCCTGGCATGTTGCCAACATTATCTCAGTCAGCAATGCCTGGGTGACTGTTGTACGCGACATCGAATGTGGATGTAGCCAAACAACGCAGACATACCACCACACTGCCTGGGGACCCACACTGCAATGTGCGGCAGTCATGTGTAGGTAGCTAGCCTTGGAGCATGTGATGGACCACGATGACTCACCATGGCTGTCAAGTGATGCACCCCACACATGTGAATATACCCACCGTGCAACAGCCTGCACATGTGCCCATACAGCAGATGTGCATGGAACATGACCACCACCGTGGCGTCTGTGAAAAGGCCAGTACCGCCATGTCTCTGTGTGGAATAGCATGGTCCCTACCATTGTGTACATGCTACGGAAGTGCACTGTGATATGTGTCAGCATAGTCATGTAGACTGTCCATCTGCCGGGGTGCCATGCCATTAACAACCCCTGTCAGCTCATGGCAGTAGTACCGGCTGTAGAACACATGTACCATGTATGCTGCGATGGGTGTGTGTCCAGGGTGTGGCTAGCAGGGCCGTGAAGCATATATGTTCATCTACCAAAGGGGGGATAACCCCAGGTTTAACACACCAGACACATGGAGGTATTGTGCATGCTGAGGGTAGTGTAGGTATGGTATGTGTTGTGTAATGTGTCACCCAGCTAGGTGGAGTGCATGCCCAAGCATGTGTGGGTACATGGGTGTTCACTCTAGGGAAGTGTGGGTTGCTGTCAGCACATGGCAGTAGCAGCTGTCCGAGGCCCAATGTACAGTATGACAACACAGACAGCATGTAACCTGTGGTGTACAGTGTAAGCTCTGTTGCATGTTACAATGTGTGTAGCGGTCACAAACATGGGTATCTGAACATGGAGCACCTACGATGCATTGTGTTCGGCAAATATCCAGTATGTGTGCAAAACATTGTGTGATGTGGGATCCCCTCACCTGTGTGTGTTGCAGTCCAGGTATGTGCTTGTGAGGTATGATCCGTGTACAATCTGTACTTGCAGGTGTGCTGTGCAGAGCATGGAGGCAGGTCCCAGGCACTGCAGATAAATGTGAGTCGTGCACTAGTGTGTGTGCATTGCTTGTGTGCAGCACAGTGGAAGGTGCAAGCATTGTCCCACATGACCGCATGCCATGCCTGCCTGTGACAGCCCTGCTGTAGACAGTCATGTGACACCACCACAGAGGCAGTATAGCATGTGAAGATGTACATGTGTGCTCCACACCCCAGGCAGATGTCCGCAGGTCATGTATGCAACAGCAGTGTGGTCGACCAGGACTGTCATAGTGGTCTGATACCACATGCCTGTATAAGTACAGTATGAGCATAGTCAACAGTTGCAGTGACAGAGTAGGTCATTGTACAGTGTCCCCGTGTTCAGACCACCGCCTACCGTACACTTGGCTAGACACACACCCAGAGGGTGAATATACCGGTGAGCCATCACATGTCCCAGTACACGTAGCCTGTATAATGCCATCACAGGGCGGTCACAATAACATGTGGTATGACAGACATGTTGGACCAGGTGATGTGTCATGTGCGCATATGTTGAGTTGCACAACCGTTCACACGTCTGCAACATATCAGTGCATGATGCCTAGTGTAACATGATGTGTGGAACTGCACTGTGATCCACAACAAGGTTATCTGAGACAGGTGTGTTGTGAATGGTGTAACCCATGGTTCCACGGGATATACACTGGTGCTGTTGGCTGCCATGCTGAGGGCCACCAGTGGTGCCTGCAGTGGTCATACAGACATACTGCACACATTGTTCTGGCAGGAATGTCCATTGTTGTGGATGATGTGTTGCTACGTGAAGGTAGGTGTGTGTTGTGAATGTTACCCATACAGATGTGACCATCAGGCGCAGTCATGGTTGTCAATGACATCACACCCATCCACAGCTGTCAGAACCCTGTCCCCAGAATGGGTGTCAGCCGCCTCGTACTGTGTGACCTATGTGCAGATGGCGGAACACCTCCTACTGGCTGGCTAACAGTGTCATCTAGGAAGGCTATGTGATGGCTGGAATACGCCGTCATAATGTATAATGCCGGTATCCCAATGAAGTACATGGAATCACACACAGTACGCCATGGCTGGCATGTAAACCATGTATAACAATGACTGTGTGACAGACACAAACAATGCAGAGCCATGTTGGACATGCACCCAAGAGAACACCAAAGGAGGTATGTTGCACATATCGATGTACAACTGTCAGCTATGGCCATAGCATGGATGCAGACGCATATCCCCCACAGGCAGTACCACACCATGTAGGTAGGGGGGCATTGCATGACTACATGTGACAGTTGCTGTACCGACACATGTACTGCATATCCATCATGTAGGGGTAGCAGTGGTACGTGACTGTTGTACATGCCTGTACATATGACCATGTCCCACAGGATATGTGTTATGTGTGTACAACACGTGTTGTACCATCATCAAGCTGTGAAGTGTATGGCTGCCAGTGTACCTGTGTGACATGGTCTGCAATGGGTGCAAAGGTACGCAGTAGTGCATTTCATGCCCACATTCCCACACAGGTGCATAGCCTGAACATACAATACAAAGAGGGTGTTGGATCATAGCAACCCACAAGAGGAGATGGGTACGGGTGGCAACCCACTACCACCTGTTTGGGTAAGGTGTGCATGTCCATGACACAGTAGCACCCGAGAAGCTAGCAGTACAGCAGTACAGGGTGGCATGCATATATGTTCACTAATACCCCCGTGTGTCCCTCCACTGGCCCGTGGACAGACAGACACCAACACAATGTGCAGAATCGACATGTGTACAGCACATCACCGCTGCCTACTGTAGAACAGGCTTACTGTGTAGACATGTGCACAGAAGGTCTGCGCCAGCCACACTCAAACACATTATGTGTCGAACCCCACCATTATTTTAGCCCATGCCACAGACAGATGTGCGCATCTGTGTATGTATGTCTGGGAATGTCCCGGCTTAGCAGTATAGCTGTTTCAGTGTTTCAAACATCATACGGAATGGGCTGTGTGTGTGTGGTGTGCATCATACGTGTATGGTCCGATCGATGATACCATCAGTGCCCCTGCTATGTGAACATCCCTGTCCCCATACATGGATACCCATGCTGTGCCCAACACCACGCTCCCCGTGGGAGGGATGGTGCTGTCGGGTGCACCAACTGACATGGGAGTGGCAGCAGGCACTGGATGTAGACATATGTGGTACCCATGTCAGGCCAGGCAAACATCCATGTGCATGGGATAGCAGTGTGTGGGCACATACAGCACTGTGTTGAACAATATTGCAGCACATAGCACCTGTCAGGGGTAATGTGTATGCATGGATGTGCGATACCTGCATGCACCATACACACTCCCACCAAGCAGCGTGCAGCCTACCTTGCAGAAGGCCAGTGTCCACACCATGTTGATAGACATGTGTAATGTCCATATACACATAAGCAATGACATATGGAATGACAGCCACCCTGCCAATATCAGTACCCCCCAGGTGGGTCACATCCCAGTGCCATGTATGTGACATACCCTGCCATACCATGCAGCCCTGCTCATCAAGGCTGCACGTGCTATCACAGTCCTACATGGTGCGATGGACAAATGGCACTTGCACTATCAACTGTCCACACCAGTAATGTGGCAGTGATGCACCCTGTGGTGTCACAGGTGCTGTTTGTTTGTGTGGACAGCGTGCATGCGCACATGCTATGCATGACCTTTCCTGCAAATGTCACATGGTTACACATTGTCCCATGTGTATCACATGTGCAATACAGGTGAGCCATGGCAGGTTGGCCAACACCCGTACAGTGCTGTGTAGATGTACATGGCACAACACATGCATGTACAGGTGTCCATGTGTATGTGTGCAGTGCCACCGCTGACGTTCATAATGGCTGCGTACGTGATGCCTACTGACATATACACAGCATCCAGGTGAACAGTACAACTGTTGTCACATTGGGACACGTGCCAACTGATATGAACACAGGCACAGGCAGGTACACATGTCCACAGCAGGCTACCATCAACATGGTGTGTGTACAGTGTGATGAGTTGACACACAGATATGATATGAAACCCACTGCTTAATGGTGTGATGGCAACATGTCAGCTGTGTCACTGCCATGATGCATCGCAGAGATTACTGTGCAGATGTTGTACATGTCATAGCAATGTATGTCCAGCAATATGCCAGTACATCAGTGTAAATTTGACCTGTCACCATCATTATGTCTTACAGATAATGCCACATTCTGGGTGCCAGCCTTCAGCCGCCAGGAGGATAACATGCTTATCCAGTTGCTCCACGACAACTACGATATACTATTCAGCCATGTGCCACAACAAGCACAGCAACGGGACGACTTGTGGCAGGATATGCGCAGGAGGGTGAACAATGTGGGTGGCAACAACTGCACCTACAAGCAGATCCGCCGACACTGCACAGACCTAATTCGGCACGCGAAACAGCGTGCCGCCACAATCGCCAGACAACAAGGTGGGACAGGTGGTGGGCCACCAACCCAGCCCCCACTCACACACACGGATGAGCTCCTGGCCAGTCTGGGGACACCCAGGGAACAACATGCAGAAACACTCGCTGCCATCGTGGAGGTGGGTGTCTCCCAACCAACGAGCCTGGAGCTGCCTGGTAAGTCAGTCTTGCATGTGTGTATGATAACTGACGTAGGTGTGGGTGTCATAGTACACCACATAATGTACCAACACATGCCAGGTATATGGCCACACAAGCTGCATACTACAGTATGCTACGTTATGTTGCAGACATGTGCATAACACATGCTACCACACAGGTACATGATGTGACATGCACAGTGCTTACTGTGGCTACAGTAATGGATAATGTGTATACTGTTGTGTCGCCCCTATACAGGTACCTCTGGCATGTCACACAGACATGGGTCCGTCGCAGGTGAGACTGTTGCTAGTAATAAGCATGTTACACTGTATAGATATTCCCCATGTGTCCAGGTATGACATGCACACCTGGGTCTGCTCCAGTCATGGTATACAGGTTGCACCACCCGACACACACACCACCCATGTACAGTAGATACAACCATTAGTATACACCGGCATGACACCACATAACCCATCGGTGTGACATGTGCAGTCAGCTATGCATACAATGGTGGAGGTGTTCTACAATGGCTGCATGTGTAGTATGCATCGGAATGCCTTTGCGGTAAGCACACAGTACCACATAGTGAGCTGTGATCTGGCCAGCACACAGGTGTTACCAATGTGACCTATGCCCTGCATTGTGTGCACACGTTGTGACATGGCACATGACATGTCCCATGCACGTGGTGTTCTGTCTGCAACATTGTCACACCATGACATGACCTACGCACGACATAGCAGACATCCACAATGTCTGCCTAGCCTTCGGGAATGTGACACCTCAGACTAGTACGGGTGTATGCCACATGGGCCACCACAGAGATGTGTACACGATGCCCATCACACACAATTGTCCATGACCCAGTCAAACATGGCCATGTGTGATACCCACAGGCATGTTGCCACAGAGTACATCTGCAGTGGGTAGTCATCTTTGCACCCTGTCCACACATAGTGCGATCATAGCTGTAGTGGACCCCCTGTACATCTGATGTGGTACACCAGACAAACGAAATGCCTGTCTGCAGCCATTGGAGGTGCCACCAATGTCTACCATATCGTGCTGTGGAACAGCATGACTGTGTTGCAGACATGGCAATGCAATGCGTCCATGTTACGCGCATCGCAGAAACATACCTGTGTCTTGCTGCCATGCAGTGTCACAGTGCCTGTACTCCCACTGTACAGCTATGTACACAGCTCACACCAACCACACCTGCACAGACATCCTTGTTACACATGCATTCTATCTGTAGCCTGTACACATAACACTGCACTGTGACGTCCAGTTTGATGTGGTGCATGTGGTGGGACACCATTGTCACATGTCCAGATGTTATCGCACATGTTTGCGGTGTACATGACAAAGTGACGCCAGCCATGTGGAGTGTTAACCGCCTGTGGCCACGGTGTATCACGGTGATGCATGCAAACTACCATGAATGTGTGTACTGCAAGCCTACTGAAATGACACCTGCTTGATGTAGTGTGCACCCCAGGGCAGTATGCATACTACCACTATTAATGTCTGGCCTGCATTCACATAGCTGTGGTGTGGGAATGCTGCATGCCACCTGCAATATCACATGCATGATGTGTCTGGATGTGTGTGTGTCTGCGTGTGTGTGTCTGTGTGTGTGTCTGCATGTGTGTGTGTGTGTGTGTGTGTGTGTGTGTGTGTGTGTGTGTGTGTGTGTGTGTCTGCGTGTGTGTAATGTATCTTACAGTATGTCTTTGTATCCACAGGTGCTGTAGGTGCGTTCCCCTCCTGCGGTCCATCTGATGCTAGTGTCCCCACAGATACTAGCGGTGATGACCATATGCATGAGGCACAGGCAGGGTCGTCACGGGCAGAAGCTGCGCCATTGGTTAACATCCCACCTATGTCCCCTTCATCTCTGCACACGGTTCAGATGCCGACACATACCACATCACCGTTGCCCATAGAGGAAGGACAGTCATCATCTGTTGGCACTGAGCAGGACTGTGTGGTGGCTAGAGAAGGTGTGGGTACACACCATGTTGCCAGTGTAATGACTGGTGATGTGCCACACAGGCATGTGGCTGGTGCTGCTCGTAGGAGGAGCTCTGGTAGACATGCACCTGCCGTACAGGGTGCAGCAGCTGGTATCACCAGATGCATGTTTCAGACTGTAATGGGGGCACAGGCACGTGCCGAACAGCAGAACCAAGAAGGGCAGAGGCTGCAGAGGGCCACAATCCGTTCCTTAAATGAGAACATCCAGTCATTGGCGAATGCTCAACAGCAGCTTGCCAATGTTCTGGATAGGAGATTAGGTGAGATGGTTGGAATCCTCGACCGAGGCATGTCAATCCGCGAGCGTGAGCTGTCTGTGCTGGAACACCTGGTAGGGGTGAGGCGTAGGACACGTGGCCATAGGCCAGCAACACCACCTAGTGCAGGTTGACATGTGCGTGCCACCTCTCATGCCCACTCACACAGTGCTGGTAGCAGCAGTAGTGCAGCTGGTGCTACACCAACCACACCAGGACACAGCAGGCCACGTGGACGTGGCCCTGGCTGGTCCCAGCATGGACACGGTTCCAGCGGACATGTGTCATCGGAGAGTGGCCACTCCATACCTCCACCCGGTAGTGCCCGTGCGACCCCAGGCAGGCACGGGTCACGTGGCCACAGGCGGACACAGTGAGCCATACAACCTGCACTGTACAGTCTGGGGCTGCCAAGTATACCCCGTGTAGGCATCACAGATGGCTGAACTGTGTACACACATACCTACACACAGCAGATACAACTGTAGGGCTCCACCACATCCACATGCATACTGCACAGTCATGCCCAGTATATGCACCGGCCCTTACACACACACATGATGTCATCCATTGGTACAGCCTATGCCCCTGGCACACATATCACCCTGTGCATATGATGAAGCCTCTGCAGCAGCACCGTTCCACACCATCGGTGCATGGTTATGCAAACATATTCTGATGCACAGGGTGGACAAGATAGTGAGAGGTGTATGTGATACCTGTTTCCGCATAGTGCGCGATGTGTATGTTGCAGTGGTTGTGCATGACAGGTGACAGGTGCGTATGTGACGTGGGTTGTGTACTGACATCATGCAGCAGACATACCATGTAGTGCAGGTGCAGCATACATTGATCTGTGTACACGGTATGCGTGGCGGTTACATGTGTAGCACCATGTTGGTTCTGTTAACCTGTATGCCAAATATGGTGTACTTGCATGTGCCTACTGGGAGCACTGTTATCAGTCCCCACGTGTAGCTGTGGGTTACTCACAGGCACATCTGGCAATATCAGCATACCACAGGTACCGCAACCTGCATGGACCCCTACATAGGTACATAGGCGCATAGGTACATACCAGCCTATGTGCCCTATGGCATGTGTAAGCCTAGCCAGAGTGTATGTGGCTGTCACCACCCCTTAGGATGAGGATACTACATCCATCGGTTCACAGTCCCTCTGTCCAGCAGTGACACAGAGATGATGCCTGGCGCATACCTACGATCACACATCCACACGTCAGGATTACTCTTGGACAAAGTCAGTCAGTGGCTCTGCTTCACATGGGCTGGGAATCCTTTCCATGTTGTAGGGGGTCTCTGGGCGATGATCCTGTCCCCCCAGCACGTCCTATTTATGTCCGTGTTGAGGTGTCTGTCAGTTGCATGTGTGCACGTGTTTGCTTGGAGCCTAGGAGGTGGAACATGTCCATGTCACCCAGGTCGGACATGGCCGTGTATGACAGGCACAGATCACCTCATAGCAGACGGGCTGAGAAGGTATACAGCGGAGTCCCTCGGTCGGGCAGCATGTGACACATGTCTCAGCACCTTTATCCCTGTGTTGTGGAATGTTTGTGGTCCTTCCGAGTGCTGCAGGTGTCAGGTTAGGTACATCCCAGATGTGGCGTTGTATGCAATCATTGGTCTGATGTGTGAAGAGTACAGGGGTACAATGAACTCCCCTGATGTGGATGTGAATCCCTTCCTGACCAGGTGGCCACAGTGGAATGTCTTCCCAACCACATTGGCAATGTGAGTGTCGACAGAGGTTACCGACAGGTGTGGTACCCATGTCCCTGATCACGTCCACCATGTTTAATGGATTACCACCTATATGGTAAGTCGGGTGAACATGTCTTTCCCACTGGGTAGGTCTACAGCTATCCTGGCATGTAGCATCAGGCCATGGCTCTGGCAGCAGTTATCCATTTCTATGAGACCCCAGGTGGATGTCCGTGTCTGATGGGGTGTTGAGTATGGTGGCCGGTGTGCAGTCATCTGCATACCTTGTCTGCCACAATCCCCTATGTTTGCATGCACATTGGAAGGTTGAATGCCGAACAGGAGGGGGCCCAGGACTGAGCCCTGTGGGCCACCAGTCGAGACCAGCTTGGAGTCTGACATGGCACCAGGAACACAAACCCTGTGTGGTGTGACCTCCATCCAGTTGGCAAACCATCGTGTGACATATGTCTCCACATGTACGCTAGTGAGCCTTTCCATGCTGCCCACGTGGAGTGTTGTTTGAATGCTCCCGCCAGGTCATGGTAGTCTGTGCAAACCGACGTACCCCCATCAATGGCCTTAGTGACCCCTCCAGACAGGTCGAGCAGGTTTGGGAGGCAGGATCTGCCCTTGACTAAGTTGATGTGGGTATGTTCTGGTATTGGCTGTACACCACTGTCTGTATTTATGGGCTCCAGTATGGACCTCCCCACAGCTTTGCAGACAAGGCTTGTCAAGCTGATAGGGCAGGGATGTCTACAATCCATAAGAGCACTACCCTGGTGTAGTGGGACCACAGTTGCCGTATGCCATCCAGCGGGGAACTAGCTCGTAGTAAGCCTAAGATGACACAGCGGCCTTATGTGCGGGGCGAGGGCCTCAATGAGGTTGTGTAGCACACAGCCAGGGACACCATCTGGTCCCATTGGTGCTGTGTTCACCGCTTAACAGATATCAGATCTCTCCTGGGCATACGGGATGTTTGGGAGGCTAGACTCTGGTGGGATGGATACGTCCCCTCTTGGGGGGGAGGGTAGATGTATGCATGGAACATGTCCGCTGGTTTGTTGACAATGTCTGTGGGTTCAGTGATCATTGTACCATTCTGGAGTAATTCCGGGCATGACTGTGTGCTCCCACCCATGTCCCTACCACAGCTAAGGAAGGCCCTATGGTTGTCTTATGTGTCCTCTGCAGTACCACTCCCACAAGCAGCCTTGGATGATTGTATGTGTGATCGTATGTTAACGCCGGTATTAATCAGTGATGCCTTCCCTGGTACTGATTAGCTCCAACCCTTGTTGTACAGTTTGTCAATGGCTGGGGTCCACCAGACCATGTGCCTGCCTTCGGTGGACAAGGTCCTGATGTTATCAGGATCGCTTGGTGCAGACATCCCTGGGGGTGCTCATTGAAGGCATTTGTAAGGGTTTCAGCAGTGTGGCCTGTGTTTACCACTGGCATGGAGGCCTTGTAGGGTACCACACCAGTCATATGACATGTGTGGTTCGCTGTGGAGATGTCATCACTGTTTGGGG